>NC_091469.1:251887854-252013443 GCF_036971445.1 Narcine bancroftii | reverse complement strand
TTGCCTGCCTCGTTCATCCAGCATTTTGATGTGCCTTTACTACAATCATAACGTCTGCAGACTTTCGTATTTCTGCAACTTTACTGTTACATCATTATTGTTGCTCTCTCTGCAGGAGCTGATCAGTGAAGGTCACATCCAGTCCATCTTTACTGACATTGGGAAGTTGAACCTGCGAGATCCGGCACACAGCCTATTGATTCCAGATATGCACAGCCACGCGATTAACTCAACAGCTTTGGCTACCTGGCTGGGCAGTGATGGCGAGGCACTGTTTGCGCTGGCTTCTGCTTCTGGAGGGATTCTGGTCATCCAGCTTCCTGAGCAAAGCACCACAGGTAATGTCTGTTAATGAATGGGGACTAATCATCTGTGGGTGGGTGTGCAGGCAGTTGACTGACCAATATATGACTTTGATTTTATCTTGTCATACTGATTGGCCAAGCTAACCATTACAGTGTAAAAGGAAGTAAAACACGAAAGTCTGCAAACACCGTTGGTTAAAGTAAAATCACGATGCTGGATAAGCTCAGGTGGTCAAACACTTTCTCCACCCTTGTGATTTTTTTTTTTCACTACAGTGTAAACTGGTCCATTTAGATCTGTTCAGAGGGAGGAGGGCAGGTTGAAACAAACCAATAAGGAGTACAAGGATTGCTGGCAGACACTTGAGATTTATGTGTTTTGAGGCTGTCACTAATTCTATTCTGTAAACATCCCAAATCTTTTGTAAATTACACTATTGATTCACTCTTGAATATCTGTTTAGTGGAAGTTTCAATGGACTCCAGCCTTGAATTCACTTGTGCATCTGTCCATTGTGCTGTTTTAACCAATGTGCACAACAAAGTAACACATTGGTGGCAAGGGGCGCTTGTGTCGGACTTTTGCTTAGTTGCACGTTGGATGTAATGGAAGGGTTGACTCTCGTGTTGCAGGTTACGTAATGGAACCTGTGTTGTTATGGGTCATGTCGTGGAAGAGCTGACTGTTGTGTTGTTGCAGGCGCTGCAGCTTTACTGGAACTGAAGCAAAGCTCTGTCATGCAAAGGCTGCTCACAGGTTGGATGCCGACTGCTATCAGGTCAGTGCCAGCACACATTCTCTGCAGGACCATGTTGACCTTCTATTCTTAAGTAGTGTGGTTGAGAGTCTCATCCACTGTTGCTTGGTTTAAGGGGTTCATTACCTCTTCCCAAGTTCGTTCATTATCATCTGACTGTACATGTAAAGCCAGACAAAACAACGTTTCTCCAGAGCATGGCACAGACATTACACACCACATAATTACATAATACATACAGATATAATATAAAATGGCAGAAGGGGTGGAGTGCATGGCTGGAGGCTAAACAAGTGCTGTTAAAAGATAACCAAGACTTTTGTGTGCTCTGCAGAGGTGAGCATGGTCCATCAGATCTTCCTGTTAGCCTTGCTGTTCAGCTCTTGGAACATGATGTGTTTATCTTCGCTCTGTGTCAGGATCATAAACTTCGCCTTTGGTCTTATAAGGTATGTAATGTTAGTTTTGGTTATTGGGTATTGCATAAGTTGTAATTAGGGGAAAGCATTCAACAGTTCTGCAACAACTGCATCTGCACTTGGAAAAGCCTAGGTAATGAGGTAGTTGATGTTTCTTTCTCTCAAGTCTTCAAATTACCTAGAGAATCCAAATGTCTGAGGAATACTTGAGGCAGTGTTTTGAGTGCTGTGGATAACAGCAGACCATGCGTTTAATTTTGTGGGAAAGCTTTTCCTGAGTGTCCTCTTCATTAGGGTCAACACTCCTTGCCGTGTGCAGTGTTGTGCCTTGGCTACAGTTATAGGAGTTCTTTCTGACAGATCCACAGTTTAGGGGGAAAAAGAGGCAAGCTGTAGTGATAGATGATTCCCTGGTTAGGAAGACAGATGAGAAGTTCTGTTGAAGAGATCATGAATCCTGGATGGTATGCTGCCTCTCTGGTGCCAGGATCTAGGATATCTCCAGTTGAGTTCACAACATTCTTAGGTGAGAGGGTGATCAACTAGATGTGGTCCATGTAGGGACCAATAACATAAGTAGGAAGGGTGTGGAGGTCCTGCAAGGAGAATTTGGGGAGTTGGGCGCTCGGCTGAAGAAGAGGACCTCCAGAGTAGTGATCTTGATTGCTTCCCGTGTCATGTGCTGGAGAGATTAGAAATGGGTTCCCCTCCCCCTGCAAATCTAGTTTAAACCCATCAAGACAAGACTAACAAACCCATCCGCAAGGATATTAATCTCCTTCCAATTCAGATGCAATCTGTCCCATCAGTACAGATCCCACCTTCCTTGGAACAGAACTCAGTGATCTAGAAATCTGAAGTCCTCCCTACTATACCATGTCCCCAGCCACATGTTAAACTGCCATCGTGGGGTAATGGGATAGTTGATGTTTCTTTATCTTAAGTCTTCAAATTGCCTAGAGAATACAAGTGTCTGAACAATACTTGAGGAAGAGTTTTGAGTGCTGTGGATGTCATAGCAGACCATGCGTTTAGTTTTGTGGGAAAGCTTTTCTGTTAGAGCAGATAGTGAGAAAGAAGAAGATAAAGGTCACGTGAGAACTGCAAAATCAAAGGTTTGTACGTGATAGAAATGTTCTCGTGGATTTATTGTAATGTAAGGAGTATAGTTGGAAAGGCTGATGAGCTTAGGGCATGGATTGACACGTGTGTTTATGACATTATTGCTATTAATGAGACTTGGTTGCAGGAGGGGCAGGTCTGGCAGAAAATGGAAGTTTCTGGTTGGCAATCGGTGGTTAGTGGGTGGTGCAAAAATTGGTGCTGGGCCCACAAATGTTCTCAACGTACATTAAAGATTTGGAAGAAGGGTTCCTTTGCTTCAGATGTGATAGAGGGGGAGGAGTGGCATTGCCAATCAGGGAAAATATCTCAGCTGTGTGAAGTCAGGACAGCCAGGAGCATTTGTCTACAGAGGCCATATGCATGGGGCTGAGGAATGGGAAAGGTGTGACCACACTGATAGGGTTGTATTATAGTCTGCGCAATAGTCAGAGAATTGGAGGAGAAAATCTGTAGAGAGATAGCAGGAAGTTGTGATAGGAGATTTTAACTTTCCACCTATTGTGAAAGGGCTGGATGGCTTAGAGTTTGTGAACAGTGTTCAGGAAAGTCTTCTAAATCAATATATGGAAGTACCAATGAGAGAGGATGCAGTACTTGATCTCCTATTAGGGAACAAGGCAGATCAGGTGACAGATGTATGTGTAGGGGAACTTTTTGGGTCCAGTGACCATAATGTCATTAGCTTCAAGTTATTTATGGAAAAGGACAAGTCTGGTGCTCATGTTGGGATTCTAAATTGAAAGAAGGCAAATTTTGTGGAAATGATAAAGGATCGAGGAAGAGTAGATTGGGATGTTGTTTTCTGGCAAGGATGTGTTCAGTAACTGGAAGCCCTTTAAAGGCAAAATTTTGAGAGTTTGCATGTTCCTATTAGGATTAAAGTCAAAGTTAACAGGCACGGGGAACCTTGGTTTTCAATGGATATTGGTGATCTGGTTAAGAAGAAGAGGGAGGTGCATAGCAAGTATAGGCAACAAGGAGCTAATGAGGTGCTTGAAGAGTACAGAGAATGGAAGAAAATACTCAAAGGAAATTTGGAAGGCCAAAAGATGAGGTTGCTTTAGCAGTTAATGTGAAGGCAAACACAAAGGGTTTCTGTAAGTATATTAAGAGTAAAATTGGTCCCCAAGAGGATCAGAGTGGTCAACTATATGTGGAGTCTCATGCAATGGGGAAGATCTTAAAACAATTTTTTGCATCACTATTTACTCAGGAATTTGCATAGTGCATAAGGAACGAAGGGGGGAAAAAAAACAATGTCATGGAACATATGGAGATTAAAGTGCTTGCTACATTCAGTGAATAAAAGTAGATAAATCTGCCGGACTGGATATGATATTCTCTTCCACCTTGAGGGAGACTAGTGAAGAAATTGCAGGGGCCCTGGCAGATGTATTAAAAATGTCCTTAGCCAAAGGTGAGGTGCCAGAGAATTGGAGGGTAGCTCACGTTGTCCCATTGTTTGAAAAAGGCTCCAAAAATAAAACTTAATTATAGGCCTGAGAACCTATAATGTGGAAAATTGGATAAGCAAATTTGCTGATGAGACAAAGATAGGTGCTGTGGACAGCAAGAAAGATTTTCAAGCTTTCAGAGGGATCTGGACGGACTGGAAGAATGGGCCAAAAAATGGCAGATGGAGTTTAATGCAGACAAGTTTGCATTTTGGAAGGGTAAACCAAGGTAGGACATGCACAGTAAATGGGAGGGCACTGAGGAGTGCAGAGGAGCAGAGAGATCTGGGAATACAGATACATTGTTCCCTGAAGGTGGTGTTGCAGGTGGACAGGGTTGTAAAGAAAGCTTTTGGGATCTTAGCCTTTCAAAATCAAAGTATTAAGTGTAGGAGTTGGGATGTTGTGTTGAAGTTGTTTAAAACATTGGTGAGGCCAAATTTGGAGTATTGTGTGCAGTTCTGGTCGCCTAACTACAGAAAGGATATCGATAAGATTGAAAGAGTGCAGAGAAGATTTACTAGGATGTTGCTGGGTCTTTAAGAGTTGAGTTACAGGGAAAGATTAAACAGGTTAGGACTTTATTCCTTGGAGCGAAGAAGAATGAAGGGGGATTTGATAGAGATTTAAAAAGTTATGAAAGAGAGTGAATGCGAATAGGCTTTTTCCACTTAGATTGGGGGAGATAAATATGAGAGGGGTCATAGTTTAAAGTTGAAAGGGAAAAGGTTTAGGGAGAACATTAGAGAAAGTT
Source organism: Narcine bancroftii (assembly GCF_036971445.1). NCBI lineage: Eukaryota > Metazoa > Chordata > Chondrichthyes > Torpediniformes > Narcinidae > Narcine > Narcine bancroftii. Next base: position 252,008,628 of record NC_091469.1, on the reverse strand, counting down.
CTTCCCTCAGAGTGGTAAATGCGAGCTGGATCTTAAGAATAGATTGGATAGATTCATGGATGGGAGAGGTCTGGAGGATTATGGAATAGGAGCAGATCAATGGGACTAGCGGAATAATGTTTGGCACAGGCTAGAAGGGCTGAATGGCCTGTTTACTGTGCTGTAGTGTTCTATGGAGAGCCTCTGGATTAATCTAATGGCCAACAATGGGGCCACCTACAAGATATCACAGTCCCAGGGTCACAAATCCAAACTCTCCAAAGTGTATTAATTTATAGATAAAGCACAATAACAGGCCCTTCCAGCCTACAGCACGGAAGAAGCTAATTCTGCTCAGTGCTGCCCGATTAATGCCATGTGTCCAATTAACTTACTAACCCTGTACGTACTTGGAACATGGAAGGAAGCTAGTGCACCTAAAGAAAACCCACATGGTCATGAGGAAGGAAGTGCAAGTCGTTGCAGACAGGCGTAGTCAAAACTGGGTCACTGGTGCTGTAATATTGCACTAACTGCAATACTAACCATGTCACCATGTAGACGATTATTACAAAGAATCAGATTTATTAATGTTCACTAAGCAAAATGGCATCATCTTGAAATGTTCTACAGGTTTTGAAGGTCTCGCGGGACATTTGTAGTGGTGGTGGGGAGAGATCACTCCCAGTACCCCTCTTTCCCTGCCCAAGTTCCATTTGGAAGTTCCCGGTCTTTTCCCAGTGGGGCAAGGATCAGTCCAATCACAAGCTTCAAATTGTTGCTGAACTGCCCAGAGCAGGATGTGCAGTTGAGAGTACTACTGGTTGTCTTTTCTCTTTGTCCTTGTACTGAAAGATACTGAATGTACAAGCTCAAAAGTGGGCAGATGGGAGCTTGTTGATGGCAGGCTAACTCCTGAACTAAGGAGATTCCGAGAATGGAGAATGAACTTGTGACTTTCTGTCAGCGAGACAGGCAGACATAGAGTAAGATATTTTGAAATCCCTTATCAACTTGCCATCTGAGGGAATACTATTCCACGGGCTCATTTGTTAGTTTTCTTGGCTGGGGGCCATGCAAGCTCATTCTGTCTTCTGTAGGATCGTTATGGGTCCTATTTTGACCAGGACTACAAAAGCGTCAACCATGTACCAAGCCCAACTTCTGTGATGCATTTAATTGGCACTTAATTTCCTAACTTCAGCATGCTATGGAGAAGTTGACGTGAGATGACATTAAGGTCCCAGCGGATTGGATGTCAGCGAATGTCATACCACTGTTTAAAAATGGATGTAGACAAAAGGCCGCTAATTACACGCCAGTTAGCTTAATGTCTGTAGTCAGGAAAGTGCCTGAAGCTCATTAAGGAAGTAAAAGCAAGACATCTGGATAGAAATTGTTCTATCAGGCAGATGCAGGCTGGGATGGGAAGGGGAGGTCATGTTTGACAATTTTAGTGGAGTCTTGAGGATTTAACAAGTACAGTGGGAATGTTGTATACTTGGATTTCCAAAAGGTGTTTGATAAAAGACACTCACAGGTTAAGGGTGCGTGGAGTTGAGGATCATGTATTAGCATGGATAGAAGATTGGCTAACCAACAGAAGGAATAGAGTTGGGAAAATGGAAGTTTCTGGTTGGCAATCGGTGGTTAGTGGGTGGTGCAAAAATTGGTGCTGGGCCCACAAATGTTCTCAACGTACATTAAAGATTTGGAAGAAGGGACTGAGTGTAGTGTTTTTAAGTTTGCTGATGACACTAAATGGAGTGGAAAAGCAAATTGTGTGGAGGGCAGTCTCCAGAGAGATAGAGATAGGTTAATTGGGTTGGCCAGGGACTGGCAGATGAGTTCAATGTGGTAAATCTTGGGTCAACCACTGGAAGAAAAAATAGATTAGATTATTTAAGTGGTGAAAGATTTCAGCAAGCTGTTTGGAGGGACTTGGGAGTGCTTGTGCATGAATCACAAAAGGTGGTATGCAGGTGTAACAGATTTAAGGGAAGTTCTGCAGCAATTGTACAGGGTATTGGTGAGGCTGCACCTAGAGTACTATGTGCAATTCTGGTCGTCTTACTGGAGAAAGGATAGAGTGGTGCCTAACCTTCCAGGATTGTCGGGACCCAGACACCTGCCGTTGTGTGGAATCTTCCAGATTTTCAACTTTTAAGCCCACCCGCCCAAGTTGCAATGCTATCTCCACACCCAAGCCCCCCTCTTGCCCAGGTGGTGCTGCTGTCCTTCATTCCTCCCCCCCCACCCCCAGAGTCATGTTGCTGTGTCTCTCTCCCCAATTGCCCACCGCCCGAGTTGCACTGCTCTCTCTCCCCCAGTCGTCCATCCGAGTCGTGCTGCTCTTTCCCTCATTCGCCCATCTGAGTCACACTGCCCCTCTCGCCCCCAGACGCCCGCCCGAGTCACGCTGCCATCTCTCCCCCAGTCGCCTAACCGAGTCCCGCCGCCACCTCTCCCCGTCACCCGCCCGAGTCGCGCCGCCACCTCTCCCCGTCGCCCGCCCGAGTCGCGCCGCCACCTCTCCCCGTCGCCTGCCCGAGTCGCGCCGCCACCTCTCCCCGTCGCCCGCCCGAGTCGCGCCGCCACCTCTCCCCGTCGCCCGCCCGAGTCGCGCCGCCACCTCTCCCCGTCGCCCGCCCGAGTCGCGCCGCCACCTCTCCCCCGTCGCCCGCCCGAGTCACGCCGCCACATCTCCCCCGTCGCCCGCCCGAGTCGCGCCGCCACCTCTCCCCCGTCGCCCGCACGAGTCGCGCCGCCACCTCTCCCCCCGTCGCCCGCCCGAGTCGCGCCGCCACCTCTCCCCCCCGTCGCCCGCCCGAGTCGCGCCGCCATCTCTCCCCCATCGCCCGCCCGAGTCGCGCCGCCACATCTCCCGTCGCCCGCCCAAGTCGCGCCGCCACCTCTCCCCCGGTCGCCCGCCCGAGTCGCGCTGCCACCACTCCCCCAGTCGCCTGCCCAAGTCGCTGTCTTGGGTAAACTTATACCTCTCATTTTTTTTTGTTTTAGATTGGTCACAGTGTTTGAGCTACCGAAAGAAAATAGACACACACACTGAGAGCAGTTCAGTTCATACAAATGTTTATTACAAATTCAAAAGCTGATTCCACACTACAATATGCAAGCCCTTCCCAACTATACTTATCAACGCTTGGACTGGTCCCAACTGCCGAAGCGAGGCAACGACTGCATACTTGTAGGAGGTTGTCAGGGCACCGGTAGCAGCTTCTCCACCTCCCCGACTGGGACGTTGCTTGGACTCTGGCTGTTCTTCCTTCTTGACAAGGGGTGTTCCCACCCCTCGGAGAGTCTAAACTTCAACGGCAGGCCCACAGGCTTATATACCCCAAAAACAATTAATCATGCGCCTACTCCTTCTAACATTTGTCAGTCAAAATCAAAACTGAACATACTATTCTACAATTTAGAAAATTAATTATTATGGAACCAGGATGTTAAGAATTCCTGGTTTATCTCGTAGATACAAAGACTTATTAAAACTTCTCGAGCAAGACAGGTTGTGACCAATTCGTCAATTTCAGAGTGTTGCATTTGACAACTGCTTTACCTGGGCCTCACAGTGAAATTCCATTTCAAAGTGTATCTTCACATAAATCCCCTTTGCTGAGTTTAATTACATCTGATAGTTCTGAAAGTAACATGACCTGAGTGTGGACCCAGTGTCGTCAGTTCCACATAAGGAAAAAGCATCTGGGCAGATGGTTTTAATCCTCCATTACAGTCGCACCGCCACCTCTCTCCCCGTCGCCAGCCCGAGTCGCGCCGCCACCTCTCCCCCCGTCGCCCGCCCGAGTCGCGCCGCCACCTCTCTCCCGTCGCCCGCCCGAGTCGCGCCGCCACCTCTCCCCGTCGCCCGCCTGAGTCGCGCCGCCAGCTCTCCCCCGTCGCCCGCCCGAGTCGCGCCGCCAGCTCTCCCCCGTCGCCCGCCCGAGTCGCGCCCCCAGCTCTCCCCCGTCGCCCGCCCGAGTCGCGCCGCCAGCTCTCCCCCGTCGCCTGCCTGAGTCGCGCCGCCACCTCTCCCCGTCGCCCGCATGAGTCGCGCCGCCAGCTCTCCCCGTCGCCCGCCCGAGTCGCGCCGCCACCTCTCCCCCTTCGCCCGCCCGAGTCGCGCCGCCAGCTCTCCCCGTCGCCTGCCTGAGTCACGCCGCCACCTCTCCCCATCGCCTGCCTGAGTCGCGCTGCCACCTCTCCCCCATCGCCCGCCCGAGTTGCGTCGCCACCTCTCCCCGTCGCCCGCCCAAGTCGCGCCGCCACCTCTCCCCCGTCGCCCGCCCAAGTCGCGCCGCCACCTCTCCCCCCGTCGCCCGCCCAAGTCGCGCCGTCACCTCTCCCCTCCGTCGCCCGCCCGAGTCGCGCCGCCACCTCTTCCCCCGTCGCCCGCCCGAGTCGCGCCGCCACCTCTTCCCCCGTCGCCCGCCTGAGTCGCGCCGCCACCTCTTCCCCCGTCGCCCGCCTGAGTCGCGCCGCCACCTCTCCCCCGTCGCCCACCCGAGTCGCGCCGCCACCTCTCCCCCCGTTGCCCGCCCGAGTCGCGCCGCCACCTCTCCCCCCGTCGCCCGCCCGAGTCGCGCCGCCACCTCTCCCCCATCGCCTGCCCGAGTCGCGCCGCCACCTCTCCCCCATCGCCTGCCCGAGTCGCGCCGCCACCTCTCCCCGTCGCCCGCCTGAGTCCCGCCGCCACCTCCCCCCGTCGCCCGCCCAAGTCGCGCCGTCACCTCTCCCCTCCGTCGCCCGCCCGAGTCGCGCCGCCACCTCTTCCCCCGTCGCCCGCCCGAGTCGCGCCGCCACCTCTTCCCCCGTCGCCCGCCTGAGTCGCGCCGCCACCTCTTCCCCCGTCGCCCGCCTGAGTCGCGCCGCCACCTCTCCCCCGTCGCCCACCCGAGTCGCGCCGCCACCTCTCCCCCCGTTGCCCGCCCGAGTCGCGCCGCCACCTCTCCCCCCGTCGCCCGCCCGAGTCGCGCCGCCACCTCTCCCCCATCGCCTGCCCGAGTCGCGCCGCCACCTCTCCCCCATCGCCTGCCCGAGTCGCGCCGCCTGAGTCCCGCCGCCACCTCTCCCCCGTCGCCTGCCCGAGTCGCGCCGCCACCTCTCCCCATCGCCTGCCTGAGTCGCGCTGCCACCTCTCCCCCATCGCCCGCCCGAGTTGCGTCGCCACCTCTCCCCGTCGCCCGCCCGAGTTGCGTCGCCACCTCTCCCCGTCGCCCGCCCGAGTCGGGTCGGCACCTCTCCCCCGTCGCCTGCCCGAGTCGCGCCGCCACCTCTCCCCCGTCGCCCGCCCGAGTCGCGCCGCCACCTCTCCCCCGTCGCCCGCCCGAGTCGTGCCGCCACCTCTCCCCTGTCGCCCGCCCGAGTCGCGCTGCCACCTCTCCCCGTCGCCCGCCCGAGTCGCGCTGCCACCTCTCCCCGTCGCCCGCCCGAGTCGCGCCGCCACCTCTCCCCCGTTGCTCGCCCGAGTCGCGCCGCCACCTCTCCCCCGTCGCCCGCCCGAGTTGCCACCTCTTCCCCCTGTCGCCCGCCCGAGTCGCGCCGCCACCTCTCCCCCTGTCGCCCGCCCGAGTCGCGCCGCCACCTCTCCCCCTGTCGCCCACCCGAGTCGCGCCTGTACTGGAGTCAATGCAGAGGAGATTCACTGGGTTGATACCAGAGATTGAAGGATTTGCCAGTGAGCAGGGATTGAACTATACCTGTTGGACTTCAGAAGAATGAGAGGAGATCTTATTGAAACATAAAATCATGACAGGAATAGACAAGATAGAGGCAGGAAAATTCCTTCAGGATTTACGGGAGTAGAATATACATAAAAATGAGGAGGATGCAATTTCCAGAGTGGAGTGAATCTGTGGAATTCTCTGCCCAAGGCTGCCTCATTATATTAAAGGTACAGAGGTAGATTTTGGTATAATGGGAGAGTTAAGGGTTATGGGGAAAGGGCAGGTTGGTGGAGCTGAGTCCACAACTAGATTAGAAGTGATCTTATTAAATGACAGACCAAGCTTGACAGTCTGGATGGCAACTCTTGTGTTCTTATGTAGTCTGAGTTGTTGAGCAATATCGTGATCTGCAATTTGTGAAGTTTTGTTTTCTCCCAGTGCTGGAATTTGTCACGTTTTGTTCATTTATACTAACAGCCAGGGTGCCTAGCTTTTGTAGAGAACAAGCTGTTTTGCCAACACTAACTCTTGTGCATTGACTGTTTTGTTTAGGATCAGATGTGCCTGATGGTTGCGGACATGCTGGCGTTCATGCCGGCCAGTAAGGAGCTGAGGCACGTTGGCAGTTTGGGCCACAAGCTGCGCTTGGCCTATTCCTCTTCTGGCTTCTTCCTTGGGGTCTATCTACACTGCCCCAAACGTGGACAGGTACCTCAGCAAGCTAAAGGACTTGTGTGTCGTCTCGTTGGTGTCTTGACACAAACATCTTGTATTTTCTGCTTCTGTATGGTTTGTGTGTTTCCTGAATTTGATGTACCTTATATACGTGTAATAGTTGAATTTTGTGGACTAATCATTGGGGTAAAATTTAGGGGGTTAACTATTGCATGCATATTACTTTTGACTAGTAAAAATACTGAGGAGGAGGAATTCCTTGAATGTTTACGGTTCGGTTATCTAGACCAATATGTTGAGGAACCAACTCTGGAGCAGGCCATTTTAGATTGGATATTATGCAATGATAAGGGGCTAATCAACAATCTTGTTGTACGAGGCCCTTTGGGAAGGAGCGATCACAATATGATCGAATTCTCACTCGACATGGAGAGTGATGAAATTAAAACCGAGACTAAGGTCCTGAATTTAAATAAAGGGAATAATGATGGTATGAGACAGGGGTTGAGTAAGATTGATTGGGTGGTGTTTATGGGGGAGTTGACTGGATAGACAATGGAAAGCATTCACAGATCTAATGGAGAAATTGCAAAAATCATTTATACCGGTTTGGCATAAAAATAAACCAAAAAAGGTGACTCAACCGTGGATAACAAGGGAAATTAGAGACAGCATTAGGTCCAAAGAGAGAGCATATCAATTGGCCAAAAAAAGTACCACAACCGAAGACTGGGAGCAGTTCAAGATGCACCAAAGGAGGACAAAGGAATTAATCAAGAGAGCAAAAATAAATTACGAAAGTAAGCTTGCGGCAAATATAAAAACTGACTGCAAAAGCTTTTATAAATATGTCAAGAGGAAAAGATTGGTGAAATCCAGAGTAGGTCCTTTGTAGTCGGAATGAGGGGAATATATAATGGGGAATAAGGAAATGGCAGACCAATTAAATTCTTACTTTAGCTCTGTTTTTACAAGAGAGGATACAAATAACCTCCCAAGGATGTTGGGAAACATAGAGACTAATGCAAGGGAGGAACTGAAAGAAATCAGTATCTCTAAGGACATGGTCTTGGGGAAATTGATGGGATTGAAGGCAGATAAATCCCAAGGGCCTGATAATCTACATCCTAGGGTACTTAAGGAAGAGGTCATTCAGATAGCAGATGCTTTAAGAATTATTTTCCAGAACTCGATAGACTCAGGATCAGTACCTATGGATTGGAGGGTAGCTAATGTTACCCCACTATTTAAAAAGGGGGGTAGAGAAAAAGCGGGGAATTATAGGCCGGTGAGCCTTACATCAGTAGTGGGCAAAATGATGGAATCCATTATTAAGGATGTAATAGCGGAGCATATGACTAGCAGAGAAGGGATCGGACAGAGTCAACATGGATTTACAAAAGGTAAATCGTGCTTGACAAATCTATTGGAATTCTTTGAGATGGTGACAGGTAAAATAGATGGGGGAGAGCCAGTGGATGTGGTGTACCTGGACTTCCAAAAGGCCTTCGATAAGGTCCCACATAAACGACTGGCTTCCAAAATCAAGGCTCATGGGATTGGGGGCAAAGTATTGATGTGGATTGATTGGCAGGTAGAAGACAGAGTTGGGATAAATGGCTAATTTTCTGAGTGGCAGGCGGTGACCAGTGGGGTGCCACAGGGATCTGTACTGGGACCCCAGCTGTTCACAATTTACATTAATGATCTGGATGAGGGGATTGGATGTAATATCTCCAAATTTGCAGATGACACTAAGCTAGGAGGGGTTGTGTGCACGGAAGAGGGGGTCAGGAAGCTCCAGTGTGATTTGGATAAATTGAGGGACTGGGCAGATACATGGCAAATGCACTACAATGTGGATAAATGTGATGTTATCCACTTTGGTAATACAAACCGGAGGGTAGATTACTATTTGAATGGCAATAGATTAAGAGATGGGGAAGTGCAGAGACCTAGGAGTACTTGTCTCTGAAGGCGAGCATGCAGGAACAGCAGGCGGTTAAAAAGGCAAATGGTATGTTTGCCTTCATATCAAGAGGGTTTGAGTATAGGAACAAGGATACCTTACTGCAGCTGTACAGGGCCTTGGTGAGACCCCACCTGGAGTATTGTGTGCAGTTTTGGTCATCTTATCTAAGGAAGGATGTTCTTGCAATGGAGGGAGTGCAGAGGCGATTCACCAGGCCGATACCTGGAATGGCAGGAATGACTTATGAGGAAAGATTGCGCAAATTGGGATTGTACTCGCTGGAGTTTAGAAGATTGAGAGGGGATCTCATAGAGACATATAAAATTCTGGCAGGACTGGACAGAATGGATGCAGATGGGATGTTTCCAATGGTGGGAAAATCCAGAACCCGGGGCCATGGTTTGAGGATAATAGGCAAACCATTTAGGACCGAGATGAGGAGGAATTTCTTTACCCAGAGGGTGGTGAATCTGTGGAATTCATTGCCACAGAGGGCAGTAGAGGCAGGTTCATTAAATATATTTAAGAGGGAATTAGATCTATTTCTTCAGTATAAGGGTATTAAAGGTTACGGAGAGAAGGCGGGGATGGGGTACTGAACTTTAAGATTAGCCATGATCTCGTTGAATGGCGGAGCAGGCTCGAAGGGTCGAATGACCTACTCCTGCTCCTATCTTCTATGTTTCTATGTTTCTATGACTGTGGTTGCGTCGCTCGAGGCGTTGGGAACTTGGGTGGGCAGCTGACCACTAATTTAGTCTGTTGCATTTTAGTCCATTGAGGTTTCAGACAAGTAGTAAGACCCTTGTGTTATTGTTTGTAAAGATCAGAATGAGGAGATATTGCCCTTTTCCTCACATCATCATTATTCTTTTTTCTAGTTTTGTGTCTTCCAGTTGGTGTGCTGCATTGAGAGTAACCGCTACAGTTTGGATCACATCTCTACTCTCTTCTCCACACAGGTATGCACTGCCCAGCATCAGCCTTGATCGTCTGTGAAACTGAAGCTGTTTGCTTTCACCTAAAATAATTGTGAATACAATCAGGGTATGTCACTGTCACACAGCCCAGAGATAGAACCTTTAGACGCCCATGCATTCCTCCATAACTAAATCCATTTACCAGCACTTGGTTCATAGTTTACATTGGTGATTCAAGTGGTCTTCCTGGTCCTTCTTAAAAGTTGAGAGAATCACCTCCAATCCCTCACCTCAAACTTTGGTCCTTGCCATCTCTGCCTTGGGAGAAAGGTTTTGTTCTGCATCTCCTATTGTGCTCTCTTCTCAGTTTCCCCCTATACTCCAAGGTAAACAAGCCAAGCCTGTTCAATCTCTCCTCATCATCTCTGAAATATTCCATTCCAGGCAACATCCTGGTGAATCTCCTCTGTTCCCTCTTCAGTGCAATTGCATAGTGAACTGTCTGAAACAGAACACAAAATTCTAGGCGTGGGCTAGCTACTGTTCAGCAGTGGAGGTAATAAAGTAAGTTCTAGCACCTCCCTGTTCTTGTATTCTTTGAGCCAGCTAATGAAGACACGTGTTGGGTGCCTTTTCTACCTGTATGGTCTCCTTCAGAGATGTCCCTTTGTTCCTGCATACTCCCCACCATTCAAGGAAAATCACCTTGCACTGATTGGGTTTAAATTCCACCTGTCCAATTTACCAGCTGATCAATATTATTCTGCAGACTATGACTGCCCTCCTTGCTATCTACAGTTTTTCTCATCGTTCCTCATCAGACCTTCTTGCAACAATTTCATTTTCTTGTATCCTGATCATTCTTGCAGTCATTAGAATGAGAGTGGATTGTTCTGTTTCATTATCAAAGCAGAGAATGCTGGGACACTCAGCAGGTCAGGCAGCATCTGTGGGAAGGGTCACACAGGTAATGATCCTGGTCTAAGAGCCCTCCATTCTGGAGAAGGGTTATCTCTACAGAAAAGGCCTGATCTACTGAGCATTTTCTACTTCTAGTTTAGATGACCAGCTTGTCACTATTAAACCTTAGGTATTTGTAGATTTTGAGGAGGAAACATTTAATCTGCAAGGTTGTATTCTTGCTTGGACAGTTCACTCTGTAAAGCTTGACATATTGTGCGTGTGATTTGAGCGGCTGTTGTCTTTGTCATTAGTGCAGCATCTGAATCATAATTTATTTCCTTGGGAAGCCCAATTGTTTTCTTGGACTGGCTAATGAGTTCCCCTTCCATTATGAAATCCAGCAGCCATTCTTTTGTGAGACTACTTACAATTTTTTTCAGTTTTTTCAGTCCAGTTATACGGAATCAAAACTGGATAAAATTGGCCAAGCTTGCTGACTTGATCCTGACTGATTTACAGCGATATTTTTTTGGTCTCTCTGCAGGAAACGCTGGTGGATTTTGCCCTAACTCCCACTGATATATGGGCCCTGTGGCAGGATGAGGACAACCAGACCAATGTTAGATACATCAACTTTGAGCAGTAAGTCCTTGGAGAAGCTGAAACAAAATGGTGACAAGTTCCTTGGATGAAATGAACCTTCCTTCAATAGTAGAGTTTGGGAAACTGTCACGTTTTTCCAGTTGATCCCTCAGTAATGCTAGGAGTGTAGTTGAGGAGTTGCTAGTTTTATGTCTCATTGGCTTCAATGTTAGCCAATAGTTGCAAATTTTTGTCAGAAAATGTGCAGCTGCAGTTCTTTGACTTGAAGCAAAGGGTGGATGGGAAAGCGGGAATGTGATTTTTTTTAAAAAGCACAGAAATACTGGAGGAACTCGGCAGGTTTCAGTGTCCGTAAGAGGTGTAGATATATAACTGATGTCTTGGCCCTGATCCCTTCATCAAAGCTTCAAGGGGAATGTGGTGCCTTGCAATGTGTTATACTTTCACAGCTTAGACTAATGAGTTGATTAGATGGGATATGGTGGGGGGGTAGAGTTCACAAGAGGCTACAAATGCTGGAATCTGGAGCAAAAAACAATACACTGCGGGAATTCAGCAGGTCAGAAATTCGGACAATCTAGGTTTTTAGGTTGAAAACCTGCTTCGTCTGAGCGAATACTGAGTGGGCAGTATTGAAGACAAGGGGAAGGTCAGTAGCAAGGAAGGATGTAGCTTTGGTAGAAAGTCAGGTGGAGAGCAGTAAGAAGCCACAGAGGGGATGCAGAAAGAGGGTATCACAGACCTCCCTTCGAAGAGAGGAGAAAAACTTCAAAGGGAGCAAATGCAAGCAGGTTTTTTTCAACAAAGGTTGGGTGAGACCAGAACGAGAGGACATGGGTTAAGGGTGTGAAAGGTGAGATGTTTCGGGGAAACAGTTGGGGAGGACGGGACTTCATGCAGAAAGTGGTGAGACTGTGGAATGAGCTGCCAACTGAAGTGGTGAATGTGGGCTTGATTTTGACATTGAGGAAATTTGGATAGGTACATGGATGGGAGGGGCATGGAGGTCCAGGTGTATATCAGAGAGACCAGACAGAATAATAGACTGCAGATGCTTCTGATGCCCAGATCAGGAGAAAGAAATGTAGAGAATAAGAATGTAATTTGTATAATTTGGGGTGCTGCACTTTTAAATTTTGGCTTCTCAGAGCCAGATCCTCCATGGGTGAAGGTGTATTGTTTTTTGCTCCAGATTTGATCATCTGGAGAGTCCTTCAGAAGCATTTACATTAAATCCCACCACCAGTCCTTTCTGCATTTCTTTCACCTCAGGGATGCCAATTTTACACAGTTTCCAGTAGTTTGTACCAAGAGCCCATTATTCTAGAATCACAACTTGAAGTAGTGTTTTAATGCAAAGTTGCATGTAGTTGTACCATTGTCTTTTCAGAAAATGCAAGCCTTGAGTGATGTAATCATTTTAGTGCATTGATTCCAGGTAATAAGTGAGTAGCAAATTGTTTGATTCATAAAGCATGGAAGTGGGGTCACTAAATTTGTTGCAGGGTGAAACAAGGAGTCTGGAGTTGCAGGAGAACTTGAGTAGTACACAGAAGTGCTAGAGGACCTCAGCGTGTCAGGCAGTATCCATGGAAAGCAATAGGCAGGTGACATTTTGAGCATGAGCCCTTTATCAGGAATGCCTTTCACCATCCTTGATGAAGAGCTTGGACCTGTTGCTTTCCACAGATGCTGCCTGCCTGTGCCATCAGCAATTTTCTGAGCTTGAGCCAACCTCTTATTCACTCATCTCACGTTCTTCCTTGCATTCCCTTCAGCTGCCCCCCCAGATTCTACCAGCTTCAGACCCACTAGGATCAGTTAACTTACCAATGTGCATGGCTTTGGGATGTGGGAGGAAAGAGGAGCATGGGGGGGGGGAGGGAGGTCAGCAAGCTGGTCACAGGGAGAATGTGCAAACTCTGTTCAAGTTTATCATCATCTGACTATATAACTGGTCAAGACAGTGTTTCCCTGGACTATGGCGGTCACATATATACATGAATATATTGTGGCAGCCCGCCACAACGGAGATCGAGCCGGCACAGCGCGTGGTGCACGGGGTAGTAAACAGCAGCATAACACACTGTAACACGTCCCTTAACACTGGCGTGGTTGAAAGCTGGAGCCTGTATAAAAGGAACTTTTCCAGCCTCAATAAATCGCAGAGCTGAACCTTCCACACTGGGAGTGTGTGTTTCTTTGTAGTAGTCGGCTACAATATAATATAAAATAAATATAAATATTTTGGAATAGTTTACTCATTTTCTGTACAAGGTTACAGGATGCCACTCATCAGTCTCTCACTGAGGTGAGGATTAAACCTGGATGGATGGATCTGTGGGCCATCTAACTAAAGTCTGGGCTGGGTCTGATAGTGATTTTTAATTTTATCCTCATCAGTTCACAAATATCAATGCAGCTATTGGCAATATAATCTTAAATTTCATCTTGGTACTGGCATCGTGTCTGTTTTTCTTGCTCTGCCCTTGAACCATCGCAGCTTCATTCAGTGGGTCAAAACGTGTAGGTTCGCTGGGGAAGGAGCAAGTGCAGATCCAGGTCTGTACCAGATGAACTGATGTTCCAATTGGCTTCGTGTGCTGAGGTTGAGAAGCAGAGAAGTGGTTAACAATGTTCGCTCTCCCTCAGTCCTCAGGAATAAAAAGAGTATGCTATGTATTATTGCTCTATTTACCAAATAGAGTCACACAGCGTTGCAATGAGCCCTTCACCCCAACTTGGCTGAGCTGACCCAATGGCCCACCCTACACTTGTCTCATCTGCTTGCATTTGACCCCTATTCCTCAAATCCATCCAAATGTTTTTTAAACATTGTAAAGGCACCTGCCTCAACAACCTCCTCAAGATTCAATTTATTGTCATTGTAATAAAACAGGGTCAGATTGCATGAAATTGCTTTTGTCTGGTGTAAGGCGGACCGATTCGTCATCGGCAGAAATTGCTTAAAGCGCCTCTTAGTCAGAGAAAGAAGCAAAAGAGGGATCTTCCCCCCCCCCCCCCAGAATCACCGTGTGTCCGTAGATTCGCTTCCAGAGCCTTCATAACCACACAGAGTCCAGTCCAAACCACTAGCAATCCGAGCTCCAGCAGCTTGTTCCATGCACCGATCACCCTCTGTAAAGAGTGCATACACTAATGTATGCAGAACTTCAACTACAATGTAAAGGTGTGCTGGAGACATCCAAAGAATGGCTGCTGATTACCTGGGGTTGTATAGATGGCCAAGTGGCTGAGTAAGCTGATGCTTTCAGAACAATTGGGGAGGGATCCGACAAGCAGTCGTCAGTAGTTTTTTTTTTATTGCAGTAACCTTGCTGGCCAGTGGAACCAGGTTTTTATGCAGCCAGTTGCTGATGGGGAACTGCATGTGCCAGAGGATCAGGACCCCAAGGTGAGCATCCATTTCTTGTTAGAAGCTTCTTGGCCTGCTCCACCATAATCGATCATCAAACCCGATAAAGTGGGTTTAATCTACTTGCAGGTCAAGAACTATCTTGACTCTGGGCAGATTTTTTGTTGTTGTATAATTCCTGTTGATTCAGGCCTGGGAGCATACTACTATTTCTCTTTCCCAGGAGGGAGAGAAGCAAATGGATCCAACGCCAGATTGCTGTGGTGAGTGTTCTCTGACAGTACCATGGGAAAAGGTGCTGCTGGATCAGAGAACCACAACAATGATGGAAGTATGGATGGGTTTGGAGCCTGGTGGTGTTCCTAGTTTTGCCTTGCTGGGTCAGAAACACTGGGAGACTTGCCGCCAAAGGAGGTTTGAGTCTGCGTCTTGCCAATGGTTGAGGAGGGGCTGAATGTTTAAGAAGATGGATGTGGTGGCAGACAATCAGTTGAGCTAACCTTCCTGGAGGATGACAGAGTGAGCTGTACAGCACAGAAACAGGCCTTCTCTATTTGACCCTCCTCATCCACGCTTACCATGATGCTAGTCCCAATTGCTATGATTAGACCCAAATCCCCCTACTGCTTTTCTATCCATGTTTCAGTCCAGATGTTCACTTTTGAACATGTAATTACATCTGCTTCCATCACCTCCTCTTCCAGCTTGTTCTAGATTTTCATCACCTCTGGAAAAGCATACTCTTCAGATCTCCATTAATTTTTTTCCCCTCGCACCTTGAACCTGTGCTTTTCACTCTGCCTATTTATCCCCGATAACTTTATTAAGGTGCCTCCTATGTTTCAGTGAGAATAATTCCATCCTGTTAGATCTCTACCTACAGCCTTCCATTCCAGGTCACATCCTGGTGAATCTCTTCTGTACTCTCTTTTACTGCCTCATCCTACCTGTAGTGTGGCAGATAGAAATATTTACCAAAGTGCAGTGGACCCAGGGTTTTGTACAAGTGGAACATTACATGCCAACTCTTATACTTAATACCTTCATCCATGAGGGAAAGCATGCCAAATGTCCATTTCACTGCCCTATCCACTTTGTTATTTGCTTTCAGGGAGCAATGGGCTTGCATCCCAACATCTCTGTCTCCGTCAAAGCTCCCAAGGTCCCTGCCTCTGTCTAGCCAGGGTTTGACCTCACACTTGTGTGGATGAAATTCCATCCACTACCACTCTGCCCAACCTTCTAGCATTGGAGCTGCACTTCCCATGTGAGAGGAGCCTATTCTGTCACTCCTGACAAACCTTGACAAAATCCGTGTCAGTGTCACAGAATTTTCATATTTATTATCATCTGACGTACAACCAGACAAAACACCATTTCTCACACAATACACAGCATATTATAATCTCACACATATATTACATAAAGATATAAAATAAATACTTTGGACTAATTTTCTCAGTCTCTGTCATTTTGTCAAAGTTGATGTTTACTTGGCTGGTACACCTTTCTAGGCAATAATGATTTTCCTGGGTCTTTGAAGGCATGGGATTTGGCTATATGGCACCATAAAGGGAGAAGACTGAGTTCCCATTCTTTGAGGAGAGTTGTTGTTCAGAAGGCATTCATTATGTTCCTTGCCTCTAACCAATTCAACTCAATATGTTGTCTTACTCTTCCTGCACACGTGGACTGCATCGCTATCTGGAATTGAGAATTGAACTGACTACTGTGTAATTCACAGCTAACATGTTGCCAGTGTTTTAATTCTGACGGAGCCACATGGATTGAAGGAGGCCTCACTCAGGAGGAGAAAGAAATCTTTGGGGCAGAAGCAGTGGTGTGGTGCAGCCTTGCTGTATTGAATGCACTGATTCTGCGAAGGGACTTTAAAGATGACCACGAAGTTATTAAATAATGCGTCCTGCTTCCTCCACAGGAAACCTATCTGGAATACCTGTTTACCCCAGGTCGTTTTACACCTCAGGCATTGCTGAAAGCTCTACAGGTAACTGTCGGATCAAAATGAATGTTCTGTGAATTCACTGCTATTCTGTTTGGTCTCCCTCAGAAAGAGGGATAAAAGCTGCAGTTCCTGAGGGGACTGTTCCACGTGTTAGTAAGAGATTCAAGTGTATAGGACATGATCCCTGTGTTTCTGCAGCAGTTGTCACCAGAGGGCAGCATTTTGACCTTCATCATTAGTGTTAATATCTTAAAGATGTTTATTTAATCTTGGACACTAGAGAGAGCTGCGCTCCTTTTTTTTAAAGAAGTGTGCTGAGCCAAGAGAGCACGTGCTCTTTACAGAAGTGCTGTTTTTCCTGCTTGCTCCACTGGAGTGTGACCCTTGATTCTGTTACTAAGTCTGGAGCAGCACCCTCCCCACTCGGGGCTCTCTCTGAATCTGGCCTTTTCTCTGTGGCTCTTTCTCAGGACTTTTCCTGCCCTGCTTCATCCCAAAATTATTCTCACTCCAATTTGATTCTTCCACAGCACCTAGTAATGGCAGGCTGCCTGTGCCGTTTGTCAGCTTGTGCAATTTTAATCTTTCAGGGAGTTGGTCTCAATTGTAGCAGACTGCTGCTGGACGCATGTAGATATAAAACTTGCACCCCTTTGACTGAGACCTGGTTTGAGCCTAGCACGTGCATGGTTTTTATTTGTCTGTTTCTGTGGGTAATTAGCCAAACTTTAACCTTAACTGGGTCTATCCTGTTTTGGATTTGACAATAAAGACAAATTTATCTATTTGGGATATTTGTGTCACTGCCATCGAATTCTGACTCGAGTTGCCCAGGGGAGCCCTTTGAAAAGCTGTATTCCTTCTGGTGAAGCTACTTTCACAAGGCTGTTGGGTGCAAACCGATGTTTATAAGCAGATTTTGTATACCCACGGGCTGGAATCTTGTTCAATATCTAGGTGAACAGTGCAAGGGACCATAACGGTTGTTGTACACTGGTCAGCTGGAGAGTACTATGGAAATACACAGGAGACTGCAGATACTGGAATATGAGCTTGGTTGAGGTATCTCGTTCCCACTCATCGATCGTAGGGACTGTGGAAATTCACGAGCACAACTTCACCTCCTCTCCCTTGCTTATGACGATGATTGCAATCGTCTCGTTTTTGTTTGTTGCCTCGTCTTTTGTGCAGGTTAGCTTTGTATCTTGCAGCCTTTGCCAATGCAGGGTCGCGATAAACCCCACATGCATCATGACCCAACGACAAACCTAATTAGTGATGTTGTTTCAAATTCTTTGATTTAGATATACTGTCGAGGGGCAGATCGAATCCTGGACCCTTCAATGGAAGGACTGAAGAAGGAGGTGACACTAGCTGTGGAAAATGCGGTAATGTCAGAAATGGGGAAAGGGTAGTCATGTCAAGGCAATATTGAAATTTATTGTCCCTTTAAAGCTTCAGATCAGTCTACAAAGCTTGACTCATGCATATCTGTAATATTCAGGATGCAACTTCATTGTCCATTTTATTGCTCCTTTGATGTAATATCCAGTATTCCTTCTCTCCATTGCCATCTAAGAGGTATGAGAGACTCCAGAGCTGGAATCTGGAGCAAAAGAACGATCTGTTGGGTCGATCATCAGTAAAATCCTTCTCCAGAAAAGTCTATGATTTTTCCTTTCCCACCCCTGCATCCCATTGACACTTGACCTACCGAGTTCCTCTAGCGGTTTGTTGTTTGCTCCTTCCTCCTCTCACCTGTCCGTACAGTTCAATGATTTCCAGCTATTGGGTTGGTCTTGTTCTTTTGCCTCATTGGTCATTTGTCAGTGGGTGAGGGAAGGTGCAATGTAGAAACTTTGAATTTGGTGTTGTTTCAAGGCCCAAGAGGGTGGTTGTTTAATTAGTTCCTGTTCTGTTCAGATTCAATGCAGTGTGACAGAGTACGAGTTCTCACAGGAGGTGTACCGCCAGCTGCAAGTGGAATTCTGGTCCAAGTTCTACACCTGCTGCTTGCAGTACCAGGAGGCTACAGCACATCCACTGGCATTGCTCGTCAGTGTTTGCACAAATATGGTGTGCCTGGTGAAAAAGGTGAGTGGTTGGGTAGTGGCTTAGTGCTGGCTTTCCCTCGGTTTCAGCATCTCCTTTCCTGGCCTCCTTGTGAAGCTGTTAACAAAAGCCCAGAAGGGTATATACTAATGTAATTTCCCAAGTATGATTGAGAGGAGGGATCCAGTGAGTAAAGTAATGATTGCAGGCAGTTGGTCTACCAGGACTGAGCATCACTGTGTGTACCTAGTCAGGATGTTGTGATGTGGAGTCCTGCTCCAGTGACGTAAGACTACAAGACATGGCAGAAATGGGCTATTCAGCCCATTGAGTCTGCCTTGCCTTTTAATCATCAGCTGATCCATTTTCCCACTCAGCCCCACTTCCTTGCCTTCTTTTCATAACCCTTGATGCCCTGGTTAACCAGGAACCCATCAATCTCTATGCCTTAAATACACCCAATGACCTGGCCTCCACAGCCGCTGGTGGCAACAATTTCCATAGATTTACCACCCTCTGGCAAAAGAAAGCAGATGCCCTTCAATCCTGAAGTTGTACCCTCTTGTCCAAGACTCTTCCACCATGGGAATCAATCTTTCCTCATCTATTCTGTCTATGCCTTTCAACATTTGAAATGTTTTAATCAAACAGGCCATTTCATCCCGTGAGCCCTTGCCGCCAAGTTACATCCAATTAACGTATAACCCCCTGGTGTGTTTGGAATGATGGGAGGAAACTGGAGCCCTGAGGAAACATAGACACAGGGAGAACGTACAAACTCCTGACAGACAGCACAGGATTTGAACCTTGTCCTGTAACAGCATTGTGTTAACCATGTTGCCCTGACTATGCCTTTCAAAATGTTTCCATAAGATCCCTCCTCATTCTCCTGAATTCCAATGAGTTCAGGCTAAGAGCTGTCAAATGCTCCATGTATGATAATCCTTTCAATCCTTGTGAACATCCCCTGAACACTCTCCAATGTCATCATATCCTTTCTTTAATAAGGAGCACAAAACCTCGCAGTTCTCCCAAGTGAGGTCTCACCAGTGCCTTCTGAAAGCCTCAACATCACATCCCTCCTCTTGTATTCTATTCCTCTCGAAGTGAATGCCAGCATAACATTTGCCTTCTTCACCATTGATTCAACCAGCAAATTTATGTGTAGGTTATCTTGCATGAGGTCTGTTTGCATATAGGTATTTACAATTTTCTCCCCATTTAGAAAATAGTCTTCCCGTTTTTTTTTCTTGCAAAAAGCTTGACATTCTGACATTTGGCAGAGAAGTAGCAAATCAAATACATTCTCCTAATTTGTCTCAAGTGCTGCAGCCTCTGTTTCCTCAGCACTATCTGCTCCTCCACCTATCTTCATATCATCTGCAAACTTGGCCACAAAGCCATTCATTCCATAATCTAAATCATTAATATACAACACAGAGACGCGGCCCCACCACTAGCAACTGGCAGCCAACCAGAATATGATCCCTCTACTCTAAATCTCTGCTTCCGTCCAATCAGCCAATGCTGTACCTATGCTAGTATGGTTCCTGTTATTACCATGGACCGTCCTGGACAGTTTACTCCAACATCTTCCCAACAACTGACACCCAGCTATAATTTCCTTTCTGGTGCCTCCCTCCCTTGAGTAGTGGGGTGACATTTGTGATATTCCAGTTCTCTGGGACCATTCTAGAATCTATTGATTTCTGAAAGAACATTACCAATGCCTTCGCAATCTCTATCTCTTTCAGAACCTGTGGGTGCAATCCATGCCCCTATTAGTTCCTTTACTCTCAGCTCTCTAATTATCTCTGGTGCATTACACTACACCCAATTTCCACCAATTGGTTCATCAACAAACTGCTCTAAAAGCCATCTCGTAGGGTTTCTACTACAAATTCTCTCTCGAGTTCCAGTGCCAACCTGGTTTTCCCAATCTACTTGCATGTTAAAATCCCCCCTGACTACCATAACATTGCCCTTCTGACACATTTTTTCTATTTGCTGTTGTAATTTATTGTCCGCATCCTGCCTACTATTTTGTAGTATATAACTCAGAGTGTCTTTTTATTCTTGTCATTAACTCGACCCACAATCATTCGATATCTTCTGATTGTATGCCCCCTATTTCTAATGATTTAATGTTATTCTTCACCAATAGAGGTGTGGCAACCCCTCTGCTTGCCTATCTTTTCAATACACTGTGTATCCTTGGACATCCAGCTGCCAAAAACATCCATCCTATTGCCACACCTCCGTGATGGCCACAACATTATTCCTACCAATGCATAGCTGTACTTCAAAGTCATCTACTTTATTTCTTGTGTTGTCTGCATTTAAGTACAAAACCTTTTGTTACTTTTTTTTAAACTCTGTTCCTGTTGCGTTGCAACATCCCACTACACTGTTTTCCCTATCTGCCTGTCCTTCCACTCAAATTTCCTATCAGCTGTACCTACTTGTGCACCAACTGCCCCTTCACTTTGGTTCCCACCCCCCGTGAATCTAGTTTAACCCCCCCCCCCCCCACAAAAAAAAATTAGCAAACATCCTGCCAGAATATTGGTTCTCCTCCAGTTCAGGTGCAATCCGTCCCACTTGTGCAGGGCACCTCTTCCCCAGAAAAAGTTCCAATGATCCAAGGACGAAACCCTGCACCTTCTCTTCAGCTGCTCATTAGTCTGAACTATCTTCCTGTTCTGACCTTCCCTCGCTCAGGACACTGGGAATAATCCAGAGATTACCATCTGGGAGATCATGCTCTTCAGCCTCTTTCCTAACTCCCTTTACTACTTTGCAGGACATTTACCCCAACCAATATGTACCACAACCTCTGGCTCTCACCCTCCCCTTTAAGAATATTCTGACCCTCTCAAACATCCTGGACCCATGCAACACACTATCATAGAGTCTCTTGTGGCTGCAGAATTTCCTATCTGTTCCCCTGACTATCGAGTCCCCCATGACTATTGCTCTACTTGACCACCCTTTCCTCTGAGACTCAGAGCTGACCACAGTGCTATTGGTCTGGCCGCTACTTTGCTCAGTAGATGTGATTGTGTCCCTGTGACTCCTATTACTTCCTCAGCTCGGTCTTTAAGGAGTTGCAGTTAGATGCACTTCTCAAAGACTTGAGCACAAAGTCTAGGCTGACTCTCCAGTGCAGTTACTGAAGGACTGGTGTGTTTTGCTTGAGGTTATTGAGGCCCATTAGCTGAATGATTAAGATTTCATATAGCACTTTGAAAGAGAAAAGAATGTCTTCATGTGATCTAAATATTATTTATCCTCCAGTTTAAAAACTAGTCATTAAGTTGCTATTTATGGATCTTGAGATTATGCCACTTGCATATTAAATTATTTTGCAAACCAATTCAAAAGCCATTAAAATCAAGCATATTTTACCAAGGTAAGGTTCTTGCCATTAACTGTGTATTTTCAAGATTCACTTTACTATTATAGTAATAAAACAGGGTCATATTATATGAAATTTCTTTTTGCCTGCTGTAAGGCAGACAGATTTGCCACCAGCAGGAATTGCCTAAGTCAGCCAGAAAAAAGCAAAGGAGAGTCGTTTCCCCCCACTCCCAGAGTTACCGAATGTCTGTAGATTCGCTTTCATAGCCCCCGCGGCCACACAGTGTCCAGTCCAAATCCCAGCTCCAGATGCAAATCTCCACAGTCAGGAACCCTTCAGCGGCCTCGTCACCTCCTTGCATCATGGTTCAATTACCTGATTCCCCTTCAGCCAGTTCGAGACGGTCTCCAGCAGCCCACAGCTTCCGCAGGTTCCTTGTCTCGAGTCGCCAGCAGCTTGCTGCATGCACTGGTCCTTTAGCTGCAGAGCCCCTTCACTCGTCCACCGCTGTGGTCACTGTTTCCGTGGGTCGTCTCCTCAGACAGTCCTTGATCTTCCCGTCCTCTGGTGCCCTGCTCCAGTTCTCCACTTCCCCGGAGTTTGCAGCCCCTTGTGGCTGCCGCCGATTAATAAGCGCCATCATCTTGGGCGCAGACCCGCAGTTGCAGGATTTCAACTAAAACCACCATTGACTCCCTCAACAGGCCGTTCGAAACCTGTGTGGAGCCGACGGAAGTCGACTGGGTGGCTGGACCCCGTGGGGTCAGCACCAGTGCTGCTGCTACAGAGGCTCCATCAGCGTTGCCATCCAAAGTAACAACTTGCTTTGGACCAGTGCCAGCTGTCAAGGCTGTGGCTGCGATAGCTGGTGCAGATTTCAAAATTGTAGCCCATCTCTGTTTGGGCAACCCACTGTTGACAGGGGTGCCAGTACTGATGTGTGCCCAGGCTAGCTGTTCACTTTGGTGACCAAGGTCAGTGAGTTCTGTGAGGTGAATCACAGATCCTTCTGTTGACCCATTCCTTTGGAACCTCCTCATGGTTTAAGTTGATGAGTATTTTTTTTTGTAATCACTCTAATGAAAGATCCAAAAGGTTTTTCAAATTGTTTGCAACTAATAGGAACCCAGTGGTCTGTATTCACATTGATACATCTGAGATATCCTCAAGACAACCTTCTCATTCATTAAAAGTCTCAGTTGTCAGCTATTTGCCAGCAGGTTTGTGGCTTTTAGTCTTCCAGTATGGAAGACCCAGCAAAAAGTGGGATTAAGCTGAGAAATCTGAAGCAACACTTGTTTGTGGAGGTAGGAATGAGAGTGAATGCTCCAGATGGTGGTTGTAAGTGTTGATGAGCCAAATGCTAGAGCAGCAATTGCAACTGTTAACAATAAAACAGATAATTAATTGTAGGTGTTAATGTTACTGAGGTTGATTCCTTGATCTGTATTTGTCATTCATTTTTGGTGAATGAGCTGAATATTCTGACCCAGAACTTTGGTGAGGACATGGTGTCCTAGCCCAACAAATGCGCGAGGGTATTGCAGCTCTCCTGACGTTTTCTTTTCTTGCAGGGATTTGTGTCTTTCATGTTTCCCTGCCTCACCATAGATCACCTCTACATGTCTTCTGACGAGGGCCTTTTTCTGGAGGATGAGTGTTCCCTCACAGATGGTGAGTTAAACGCAGGTCAATGATCGTATTGAGCGATACGAATAACACACTTGATTGGTGCTCATCCATAGTCCAGAATATTTACTTGCTCTGTGGCTGCATTTGGCGCTGTCCAATAGATGCATTCATGCTGGGTGGCTTTGACAGCACATCCCACACTTGCATTCTATTCCATCAGGAAGGAATACCGAGCTCACGAGCAATGCCATTGCTCTCAATTCTCATCTGTCTCGCATCATCCTGGCTTGCTGCTCCTTCGTCAGCTCCAGGCACACGTCCTGGAACTCCTATGCTTTGCACCACAGGGACTTCAAGGGTTCAACAAGGTGGCTCTCTCCTGCCAAATTCAGGCCACTAAAGGATGGGCAATAAATCCCAGCTTTACTAGCTATCCCCTCAACCTACGTTAAAGAAAAAAAGTCACCTTCTCCCTTCATTCTCTTGAATTCCTCCAAATAAACAAGAAATCTGCAGATGCTGGGGTTGAGTGCAGTACAGGGAAGTGTTGGAGAAGCTTCGGTGGTCTCGGATTTACTGAGTTTCTCCAGCAGTTTTGTGTATTACCTTCTTTTGTTTCTTCCTGTTGAACTCATTTTAGGTCGTTTTTGTGCCAAGTCTCTCTGGTGTAGTAACTGTAGCAGGTGTCTGAATCTGAGTTGCCAGTGCCTTTTTTGGAATCGAAAAGTTGTTCTTTTATGAAGAACAATTTAATTAGATTTATTTAACTTGATCTCTGATTAAAAGATCCTGATGCCTAGAAACTTCTCTGGAGTGGAATCTTGTGCAATTCTGAATGACCAGTGACTGCAAATGGGTGAGAACGATGTGATAACTTCTCTGAAATAAAGCTGTCAGTTATCACTGAAATCCTATTGCTTTTCGTAATAGAGACATCCTTCCACATTGAAGAACTGTTTGGTGATCCTGAAATGCTGGTTTAAATCCCACCTGAGCTGGAGTGGAATTTATGTTGATTAAAATGACCTAACATTAAAAAGAGTAATCTCATTTTTAGTAACTATGAAGCAATCAGAGAGCCATAAATGTTCACATAAATCCCATGAAGGATGACTTCAGCCCTTGTGTGGCCTGCTTATATGTGACTTCCAAATTACCACTGTGCTGTTGACCTGGCTTACCTGTACTCTGAATTGACCCAGGAAGTCACTCGGTTGCATCGACATGTTAAAACGGGCTAGTAAACAAAATGGCAAATTACTAATATTGATATCAGTGCTGGTTTATTGTAGCTAAAATTAATTGATTTAATGAAAGATCAGGAAGAGGAGAACAAGATCAGATTGATGATGGGGCACTTGATCTTCTCCCTCCAAGTTACCCAGGAGGAAACAGTCTGCTTGACTGGCAACCCAGGTCACTGATCGGAACACTCATTACTGGTGCACAGTGGGTGCCTGGTACAAAATGCAACTTGCCCAGGGTATATTGCCAGCAACTCCCAAATCTGGCGAGAGCAGCATGTTCCCAGGTACACCGTTATACCAGGTTCGTCTCTGAATGACATACTGCCCTGATCTTGGAAACTTATCAGGAATCCCTTGATCTCACTCGTCTACACCCTCCCCAACATCATGGCAGGGGAGCTTGGTGGTTAAAGCAGGCAGCTCACCTTCAGTTGATGCTTGCCATGATGCCCAGGTCCTTTTTTTTTAAAAAAGCATTTCAGTGGGGTGACAACTATCCTTTTGATAATTTTGGATATGCAGGAACTGGATGAAACTGACCTTGTGAAATATTGGTAATAAAGGTACAAATGCTTTTCATAAGGGCAACAAGGTTGGCGTAGTGATTAGCGCAACAGTGTTACAGTGCCAACGTCCGGGACTGGTTTGAATTCTGCATTGTCTGTAAGGAGTTCGAACTTTCACCCTGTGTCAGCGTGGATTTCCTCCGGGTGCTCTGGTTTCCTCCCACTGTTCAAAATGTATTGGGGGTGTAAGTCAATGGGGTGTAATTGGGCGGCATGGGCTCACGGGCCGAAAGGGCCTGTTACCATGCTGGATGTCTAAATTTTTTTTAAAACTCCAGCTTCCTTGATGATTTTCACTGACTCTCGTAAACTGTAGGTTGGCCATTATTACCAAGTTATGTGGGTGAAGGGGTAGAACTTTGAAGTGAAAGCTCAAAATGTTGTGGAGAAATTTGCAGCAGTAACCAGTGTTGCCTCGCTGGTTTTGTATGCTTGGCTTGTCATTTTATGCCCATTTCGGTGATTGAGGTGAGAGCTGCTATCAGCGCCGTGTTCTTCTGCTTCCTTAGACCCAGACATAGCACGGGACCTGCTTCAACTGGTGCAGTGCCTTCGACTAGTGGGAGACTCTGTCACCATGGAAATGGCCTCCTTAATGGAAACAGCAGTGAACTACCTGCAGCCCCCGGAGAAAGCTGCAGAGCAGATCCTGGGGCATCTTTTGGCCAGAGACACGTGAGTAATTCTGAGGAGAAGCCCTGCAGAAGATTGATCGGTGTGGCACGAGAGTCAGCACACAGTTTTTTTTAATGTTTTTGTGCACCTTCCAGGCAAGTCAGCCCATAATAAGTATATCAGGAGTATGATAATAAAAATGAGCAAAAAAAAACAAAACAATCTACTGGAAGAACTCAGCCAGTTAAGCATAATCAGGGGGTGAAAATGAATAGTTGATGTTTTGAGCCAGAATCTTTATCAAGATGGTTTTTTAAACCTCCAACTGATGCTGCTCGACCCCACCCCCCACCTCAGTGCCTCCAGCAGATTGTTTTTTGGTCCAGATTCTAGTATCTGCAGTCTCTCGTGTGTCCCAATAAAATAAATGAGCAGGGTACAGTGGTACAAAAATCAGTATAGTATTCAATGTTACAAAGTGCATGTTGCAGTGAACAGTGTTTGCAGCAAGTCAATGTCGTGTACAGTGTCACAAAGGAGACGTGCACCATGTAAAGTACAATTAAAACAGAACAAGGCATCGTCTGGTGAGAATTTCAGTGTCACCACGAATGAGAAACTGCCCTTCAGAGGGGAATTGAATAATGTGCCTCAGGAATCGGTGCTGGGACTGTGGTTTATTGCCTATAATCAATGATATGGATGATAGTGTGGGAAGTTGGATCAGCAAGTTTGAAGATGATACTAAGATTGGAGGCGTTGTGAACAGTGAAGGTTTTCAAAGCTTGCGGAGGGGTTTGGACCAGCTGGAAAAATGGCAGATGGAATTTAATGCAGACAAGTGTGAGGTGTTGTATTTTGGAAGGACAAACCAAGAAAGGACTTGCATGGTGAATGGTAGGGCACTGAGGAGTGCAGTAGAACAGAGGGATCTGGGAATACAGATACACAATTCCCTGAAATTGGCATCACAGGTGAATAGGGTTGTAAGGAGAGCTTTTGACATATTGGCCTTCATAAATCAAAGTATTGAGTATAGGAGTTAGGATGTTATGGTAAAGTTATATAAGACATTGGTGGAGTATTTTGTGCAGTTTTGGTTACCTAACTACAGAAAAGATATCAGTAAGATAGAAAGAGTGGAGAGAAAGATTTACTAGGATGTTGCCTAGACTCTTGTTTTCTGTGCTGTAACATTCTATGGTTCCAGGAACTGAGTTGCAGGGAAAGGTTAAACAAGTTAGGACTTTATTCCCTGGAGTGTAGAAGAATGAGGAGAGATTTGATAGAGGTTTTTAAAATTATGAGGGGGATAGATAGAGTAAATGTAGGTAGGCTTTTTCCACTGAGGGTTGGTGAGATACAAACCAGAGGACATGGATTAAAAGTGAAAGGAGAAAAGTTTAGGAGGAATGTGAGGGGGAACTTCTTCACACAGAGAGTCATGGGGCTGTGGAACGAGCTGCCAGCTGAAGTGGTGAATGCAGGCTCAATTTTAACATTTAAGAAGAACTTGGACAGATACATGGCTGGGAGAGGTGTGGAAGGCTATGAACTGGGTGCAGGTCAGTGGGACTTGGCAAAAAAAAATGGTTTGGAACAGATTAGAAGGGCCAAAGGGGTCTGTTTCTGTGCTGCAATGTTCTGTAGTTCTATAAAACAAAGGAGTGAATTTTTCTCATCACTTGCTTCTGGGTGCGAAGAATCAGGGTGCTTGTTGTTTGGTTTCCATTCTGAAGCTCGCTATGCCCTCCCCTCCTATATTACCACTAACCTGAATGGAGTGCTGTTGAGTTTTGGGGGGGGAGATAAAGCCACGTATAGTGTGTTTGTTCTCCATTAATGTGCTGACAATGCCAGAGTTCATTTGCCATCTTGTGCTTGTCCTTTGGCCCTCCCTGATTTTTGATGCCATAAGGGAAATCCCTGGCAGTAATGACCTCGCCCATGGAGTTGACCCTTGTCTTGGTCTTGTCAGAAGACTGGTGTGAGCAACCAGAAACCCCACCGATGAAACGAGAATGATGCCGTCCAAGCACAGGTCCTGCCTCAGTCTTCACCGGTTGAACTGACTTAGGCTTTGTTGCCTAACCACCTTTCATTGAATTGTGAAGCTTCTCTTGGCAACCAAATGATCAGCTTAATCATCTCTCTCCTGTTTTTCCCCAGTGAGATACACATGGAGTTGCAAAGTAAGTTGCATGATATCCGCAACCTCGGCAACGTAATCCAGCTGCTGCTGCGGGAAATGGACCTCGAGGGTGACATAGAGGCAGGCAATGGTAAGTCAGAGGCTTTGGAGTGGCAGGGGAGCTGCAAGGCCAGCAGATTCTGATCTGATGTTGGCTGGTCGCCATGTAGCATTTGTGCAACCAGCAGTGCCTTTTCAATGGGGTTTGCTCTCCGTCCTGAAGAACTGCACTGGATGTGCCTGAGTGGAGAAGGGTTGAAATCCCACTCCGACAGCTACCAGCTATGACTCTGTCCTTTAAATAGCATTGGACAATCCTTTCCATTTAAGCTGATGTTTGAAATGCATCTAAACTGGTTCCGTATTATAGTCAGACTTATGTCAGTGCTCTCAAGTGTGTGGATTGGCACTGGCTTTTCAGATTTGGATTCTGCTGTCAAAGACTTTTCTGTCCACAATTCTTTACCCCTAAAATTGTAGCAGAGAGAGTGAGGCTGGAGGGATTTTGTCCAGGTAATTTGTGGCATTAGTTTTCGTCATGCCTCTGGTATCAGCAGGGTCCTTCCCACACTCACTAAAGTAAGGTGACTAGAACCCTGCCTTCCTTGTACAGGTGCATTTCTACAAAGTACATAGTTGTTTTATGTCACTGCTTTCTTCCATCCTTTCAGGACCAATGGACTGGAAATGGGTAAATACCTGCCTGTGGTTTCTGAATCTGCTACTGGGAGGTATAGGAGTTAACTAGAGTTAAACAAGAAAGGGTGCAGCTGCTAGGCTGGAGTGCAGTACAGAAACGTGCTGCACACCAACATGCTGGAGAAACTCAGCAGGTCATGCAGAATCCATTGGTAGTAAGGGTAACCAACATTTCGGGCCAGTGCTCCTTGATGGATATTAGCAAAAAGAGGCCTGATGAAAGCCCAGGCCCGAAGCATTGTTCATTCTTTACTTCCTATCGATGCTGTGTGGCCTGTGTTTCTCCAGTATGTTTGTGCATTGTACGAATTAACTAGTCTGTTTAACTTCTGTCTTTGCACAAGTCTGTTTTTTTTGTTATATTGTGGGTTCAAACCTCTGTGTTACCCTTTACACTATTAAATTTGCACCAACGTTTTGTTCCTGTCCATCACGGTGTGTTAGAATTGAAACTTGCTGATTTCCTTTGTTCTGTTTCCCTTCCCCTCAGGCCAGCCCCTGCACATCCGAATGAACATGGCCCAGTTTTATGGCAGCAATGTTGCCATCAATGTGGTATGTCAGGCAGCTTATCACATGTCCATGACTCGCTTCCTCATCTGTCGTGACCTGCTGATTCTTCAGCAACTAATACTGCACCTTGGAGACGGTGTAAGTATCTGTTGATATCAATTTATGCTGTAGGCCGGCTTGTAACTTTGATCTGGATAGTAAACGTTTGGTAATATATTTCACGCATGTCTTTTTATGTGATTTAACCATGAGACCATAAAGCCCTTATTCTTGAGTTCGCCATCTTCCCTTCCCATAAGCCTGACTGCATGTCTGTCCAAGGCCTCATGCACTGCCAAACTGAGACTACCCACAATTTGAAGGAACAGCACATTAATATTTCATCTGGGCACTCTTCAAACAGACAGTATTAACAT
Organism: Narcine bancroftii; assembly: GCF_036971445.1. NCBI lineage: Eukaryota > Metazoa > Chordata > Chondrichthyes > Torpediniformes > Narcinidae > Narcine > Narcine bancroftii. The sequence continues at coordinate 251,979,261 of NC_091469.1, read as the reverse complement.
AGTCTTCTCCATTTTCCTTTAGCCTACTCCCCAGAGTCACTCTCTCTTTCCCCATCCTTCTGTCTCCTTTCCTCCTGATCCTCTTTCCTTCTGTCAGAGAGCTACCCCGCTCCCCCATCACTTCAACTTTTTTTTTCTCTCCCACCTGTACTCACCTATTGGCACTTGCCTGTTAACCTGTGCTTTCCCCCCCGCCCCCCCGCCCCCACTCCTTTTATCATTCAGGTGCCTGCCTGGTTTTGCTTGTATCTGACGAGAGGGCCCCAGCCCAAAACCTTGGTTAACCTTTCTGGGGTTCTCCAACAAGTTTGTTATTTCAAAGTGATTGACATTTTTGGATCCTTGCTGTTTTTTCATTATTCATTAATGATTTTTTTCATTATTCAACACCTTTAAAATTGTGATTTGGAAATTCCTTTCCAAAAATGCTCTAACCATAATGGCCATTTTGATTAGACCGATGTTACTGCAGGTAGGCCATTCTGGGTGATAGCATTTTGAAGAATAGGAATTTATCTATTGGTTTATTGAATATGTGCAGTGTGATTAGTTGCCTGTCCTGTTCTTCAGGTGAGTTTGGGAGCTGGCGGATATCTCTTGCAGCTCCAGCAGGAGCTCATTCCTCGGACATCACTCCTCTTGTGTTCCTACTTTGTGATAAGATGGGCTTGTCGTTCCTTAGCATCAACAGTGCCTGTTGATACATTGTAAGTGATCGGTCAAAAAAAAGAGACCTTTTTATAATTTTACAAAGCGTCTGACCATCAAAGGTACCCAGGCTTGACTGCACGTAAAGAACACTCTTTGTCAGTAACCAAGTAGCAAAGCTCTTTGAAATTGGGAGTAGTTCTCATTACAAAATTGGTGTTGAGTTGTAGAGCGAATGCATTGAGACCTGTTTTAAATCCAGCTTGGATTTGGGGAGTGAGACTTTTATTTGGTGTGATTAACCATCCATCCGTTTCTCTCAGTCCAACACCAATGACCAGTACATCTCCATGTACAACCTGGCTGCCCTGACAAGATTGGCCTTGTTATGAGCCCAAAAGACCCCAAAACCTAGCAGCAATAGATATTCACCAAGACAAATGGTTACTTAAACAAAAGTTGCTTTTAATTATCTTTAAACATAAAAATAGAAACAAACTTTAACTTTATTATTAACTTACTTAACCTAATTTAACCCCCTTAACCATATGTGTGTGTGATGTGCATATAAGTTCAGAAAAGTTATTTGGTTCACAGCCCAATCTCACTTTCATTCCTCCAAGTTCACTGGTTGTAGGCAATTCTTATACCGTGCACAGAATTTAACATTTATAAAGTTCACCAGGCTTTGGTGCTTGAAAGGTAAATGGTTACCACTCAGCAAGGTTCTTGTTGGTTTTCAGAGAGAGATATATTGTTCCAGGATATCCACAACTGAGGTACTTCCCTCAGTCACCTGAGTGTCTTGCAGACGAAACTTGTCCCACAGAGTTCCTTTCAGTTTCACTTATTCCACGTGAAACATTAGACAGCCAGTCCTTTCCTCTTGCATGAACCACAAGGGCTGAGACTAGTAGGCCATCTTCCACATTGGAGCTTCTGTTTCAGTTCCAGCAATTTCTGCTCCTTTACACTTCTCTCTCTCTCTCTCTCTCTCTCTCTCTCTCTCTCTCTCTCTCTCTCTCTCTCTCTCTCTCTCTGAGATAGCCTATTTGACTCTCTCTACTTGCAAAACCACATGACCCTCTTACAACAGTAAGTCTATTGTAGACAATAGGGCTCTAAACAAGAACCCATCAGTGACCTCTCTGAGCATTCTTCAAAAAGGTGTGAGAAGCCACGATGCCTCCTCTGTTGCTTTAGAGCAGGGGTGTCAAACTCAAATTCACAGAGGGCCAAAATTAAAAACTTGGACTAAGTCGAGGGCCGAACTAAATATTTATTGAAAATTTTCAACAACATCTGCATGTATTCTCTTCTTTCAACATATGTAATGTTAAACTTTTTCTTATTAAAATAAATGTTTAATAATAGTTTTGGATAAACTCTTTCCAGAAGCATTAACAAATGAGAAATAAAATATTCAATAAATAATATTTTTCTATAGAGGATTTGTCAAATGTTGCTAGTGTGCTGTCGAATAGTAAAATCTGAGGGCTATTGAGAAAGTGGGAGAATAACATGATTCCTGAAACAATGAAATGGGTGACTGATTGTGGGCATGAACTCTAGCAGGGTCATTTGCCATGCCCTTTTTCCATTGGTACAGATATCCTTTGATTTACACACTTTTCAAGTTTTATGCCTAATGAGCTTGTATCCAGGTGCAGGACCATTTTTAACCAGGAATATATTTATCACTGTGACATGAAACTATTGGAAGATCGTTTTATCCTGAGATTAAAGTTCATAATACTTACTCAGGCCTGTGTGCGGGAGGGTGGGGGTTTGCGGGCGATCGGGTTGGACAACGACAGTGCGGGGCATCGGCTCTCGCTGCAGGGCGGCATCTCGGCAGATCAGCGGCCCCGTCACCGTGAGTCACGGATCGGCCTGCGGCAGGGAGGGGGAGTGGGCAAAGGTACTGGTGAGGTCAGGCCCGAGGCCTCCAGTTCCAGGCGCTGTGAAGCGGCCTTGGCTTCCCCTGACACCGGCCAGGCCCCAAAACCAGAGTCCACGGTGAGACCCTGCAATGTAAACAGAGGAGGTGGGGGCGATTAGCAGGCTGACGCCAATGCATTCTGGGATTTGTTGTATTACTGTGCATGCGCTATACTGGCACGGCGGCCAGCAGGCTACCTCTAATACATTTTTGAAATGATCTTGCGGGCCAAATATAATTATATTGCGGGCAGAGTTTGACATGTGTGCCCTATGCCATCGGAACTCTGTAATTAGTAAGGGATTGCTTAAGATGGGATGTGAGTAGGAAGGAAAGGGTGAGAATCACTCCTCTAGACCCAATTGTTACTGAAATATTTTGCTTGAGAAAAATTGTCATTGGCCCATTTCCTTTAGCGTTCTGAAACCGTGCACATGACGAGTCAATGAGGGATGATTAAAGCAGTGGTCTTCAAACTTTTTCTTCCCACCCACAGACCACCTTAAGCAATCCCTTACTAATCACAGAGCACCAATGGCACAGGGACACGAGTGGAAAGAAAAAAGTTGAGAACTGTTGTATTGTGGTAACTCCACATCTGATTAGGTTAATTGTTAGGCAAGTGGTCAGAGAAGGACCCCCCACCCCAAGAAAGGCTTAAATCACAGGAACAAAATAAGCTTCCGTCTCACTGCTCCCAATCTTACACACAGTCCTGATGTGGAATGTAGGGTCACAGCTCCACGTTCACCTGAGTTCAGGTGATGTCTGTGTGGAGTTTGTACGCTCTCCCCTTGTCTTGGACCAACAGGTCGGTCGCCTGACGAAGGCACCCGAACCCCCCGTTGAAATGCCGGCGTCCGGGGCGGTGGAGGAATTGGCTGAGAAGAGCGCGTTGCTCCCACCCCCCTCCCATGGTTGGAGAGGGATTAAACTGCGATCTCATGGCGCCGGGCTCGTCTCCAACAAAAGGAGCGGGAGGCAGGGTCCGCCGCGCACGGAGCGAGGGGGAAGGCATCGCCAACGAGACATTCGGTCCGGCGTCGCCGCTGAAGCGCAGACCCAGCGAGGATGGTCCCCAACTGCAGCCGCGTCTGTGTGTCCGGGAGCTGGGCGGGCTGAGTGCGGCGCTCCGATCCCCAGGATTCGGGACTCTGAGATCCCTCCACACCTCCGGCGTCTTCATTTTCACCTTCAGTGTGCATGCGCTATACTGGTGCGGCGGCCAGTGGGCCAACTCTAATATATATTTAATATGATCTTGCCCGCGGGCCAGAGTTTGACATGTGTGCTTTAAAGACAATAGTCCATTTATTCCACAACATCAGTCCAATGGACACCTACTTGTGAAGTTTCCATAGGCATTCTTCAAAGTTTCTGTAAAATCACTGTGGACATGAAATCTCCAGTATTTCAAATAAGATCTGTTTTAAAGTGTTTGTATGTAACCTACTCTAACCTTTCCCAATTTATCTTCCAAAAATATTTCTATATACTCTGTCATAGCCTCATCTGGGGTTGAGGCCTGGGCAGTTATTGGAAGTGAGCTGCTCTGACTCCTGCTTGTTCAGACTTCTTGGGTCTAGCAAAAGAAGTTATTTTTCTGCTTATTCCTTGAAGATTCAGGCCCAAAATATTGGCCATATATCTTTGTCTCCAATGGACCTTGAAAGACTGGCTGGGTTCCTCCAGCATTTCAATGTTGTTTCACCACAATCACAGCATCTGCAGACTTTCGTGTTTCACTAAGTTAATTTTTCCCCCTCCCCCCGAAGGACTAGCTTCTCCATAAGTGCCCATTCAAATAAAAACAAACCAAAATGTGTCCTTATGTTTCTTGTCCATCCTGCAACATCCCCCACTTGCCTTCACTACAGAGCAACACTGTGTTCTATGTAAATGTGGAATCATCCAACCCACATTTTTGTGGTTTCAGGGAATCGAACCTGCGACAGTTGTCGGTGCTTGAGCTGTCAGACTCTAATGCCCTCACGTCACAGCGTGCAGGTAGGTACATTCACCAGATTGGTGACCCTGGGTGTGATTGTATTGGGAGTGGGATTGAGTAAGACAACACTGATAACCTGTTCTTTTTTCTAGCCAGCAGCTTACGTACAGTGGTGGAGTTATTCTACCAGCAGGTGGCCAGAAAACACATTCTCTCCCGGCTACTGAGCCAAGAAAATAGTCCTTTAAATCAATCGACCATCAACTGGGCACAAATCAGCATTGCCTTTGCAAACTACCTCCTCCAGTACTTGTATCCTTTGCAATGATGCTGACTTCAATAGTAAAATCATTTCTGACAAGTTGTACGTAAATATCTCACCAGACACAAAAGTAGTTCTTTATTCGTTAAAATTAAGAGTGAAGGATGATGCAAAGAATGGGTGATAGACTGAGTCTTTAGAACAAAAGTGCAGAGAGATAAAGTTTGAAGTGGAATGATTCCTGAATGGCAAGTACACGATCTGGAAATGCACTTGTAACTTCCCATCGGACAACATGACAGGACCTCCCAAATCTACTATCTAGGCCACTCTGAGGCCCAGGGCTTTGGGCATGTGAACCCTCATTTGTAGTTCCCCTCTGAGTTGCGCACCTTTCTGAATTGGATGCTTTCAGCGATACAGCACAGTAACAGGCCCTTACGGCTCATAGGTTTGCACTGCTCAAATACACCCCTGTGACCAATCACTCTACTAACCTCCCCCACAGTGTTCCCTCTAAGCTGTGCGAATGTGCGTGCACACACACACACACACAATGTTCATTGTGTGCACGCCTGCACAGCTTAGTGTGAACACTGACCCCCCCCCCCTCCCTTAATACCTTTGGAAGGTAGGTGGAAACTTTATACCCCAGAGCAAATACACGCAGACGCTATGGAGAAGATATAAGCTCCAAATAAACAGCGGTGGGTTTGAACCCGCCCCGTTGGTGCTGAAATAGCATTGGACTAACCATGTTGTTCATGTTCAGCGCTCAGTCTAAATTTTTATGTTCTTAGAAATTTTTTGGAGAGTATTTTCGGTAAAGGATTGGAGCAGTTCACAAAGGCAGTGTACTATCATCTTCTGGAGGGGTGATAGGACTGGTGGTGATGCCCAATTCTCAAGGGGAAAATGATTGGCTGTTATTTGTTGCATCCTGTGGATAAGTTCTCATAAATCAACTTCTCCTTTTCATGGAGGTTTGCTCTTTACCCTTCTAAGCTTTGTGCTGTCGGGGTCTGTTTGTTTTTCTTTGTGCTGACAGAGGCTTCAAGGAGCCACATGTAGGTTCCTTGACCTGACAGTGAAACCATGGGAATAGGAGGTCACAAGATTAAACGCTTCATCCGCTCCATTACACATCTGGTCACCTGTTTCCTGCTTGTCCCTGGTGTGTTACTCGTAACTGAACCTTCTCCAGTAATCTTGGGTCTTCCTTAACTATGATTCAGATGGGCAAATAACAGCAGTTTTTTGTTTCCGGAGTTTCTGATGGGACACTGCCAGTATGTTCAGCTCCAGGTAGGTGACATTCCTGGTGTAGCTCTCTGTTCCTTTTGATCCAATGAAACCTGAAGCTTCGGTTTGAAGATGTGATTATTGTGCTGGCACGTTGGTTTTGCTTCATTGTGTGGAAGGCTGATCAATGAGCCCACTGGATTCTGATGCATTTCCCTAACTTGCATATGGCTGCTACAGTCAATGCTCTGGGCATTGTTCTTGATTTTAGTAGGGTGGGAGATTCTTGTGAACTAGGCTTTCCCCATCACTTACCTTTGAACTAATGTGGGATGTAGCGGTCCAGTAAAACTCATGGTTGGTGCTACTATCATAGGAAGGCAGTTGTCCTTGCATGCCAGATGGCTTGGGCTCTGAACATCATGGTAACGGACCCTTCCGGCCCACGAGCCTGTGTCGCCTAAATATACCCCTGTGACCTACACCTGCAGTTCATTTTTGAATGGTAGGTGGAAACCGGAGCAGCCAGAGGAAACCCACGCAGACACTGGGAGAACGTACAAACTTGGTTTTGTTCAGTATTCTGTTCTGTTTGCAATTTGGGTAATGGAATCCAGGAAGTTTATTATCATCCAATTGTACAAATATAACCTGACGAAACAGCATTCTCTGGTCGTCAGATTTCAGATTTAGATTGAGTGCAAAAACATGCAAATGTGCGTACAGACGTAGCACACACACATACAAATAATACATAGTCAATACGTATTGTTACGAGCCCAGAGGACCCCAAAACCTAGCAGCAATAGATATTCACCAAGACAAATGGTTATTTAAACAAAAGTTGCTTTTAATTATCTTTAAACATAAAAATAGAAACAAACTTTAACTTAACTATTATTAACTTAACTTAACCCCCTTCTAATTATAAGTGCATGTATGTGTAAGTTCAGAAAAGTTCCTTGGTTCACAGTCCAATCTTACTTCTCGTTCCTCCAAGTTCACTGGTTGCAGGCGATTCTTATACACTGCACAGAATTTAACATGTATAAAGTTCACCAGACTTTGGTGCTTGAAAGATAAATGGTTACCCCTCAGGAAAGTTTTTGTTGGTTTTCAGAGAGAGAAGTGTTGTTCCAGGACATCCACAACTGAGGTACTTCCCTCAGTCACCTCTGTCTTGCTGATGAAACTTGTCCCTTCAGGATTCTCCAGATGATAACCTCTTTCTTTCAGGTCACCGCAAAGTTCCTTCCAGCCAGTCCTCTCCTCTTGCATGAACCACAAGGGCTTCGACCAGTCTGTCTTACAAAAGCTTGTCAGCTTGTCCTGTTCCAGTCCCAGCAACTTCTGTTGGCTGACACTGTCAAGTGATCTCTGCTTCTCTCTCTCTCTTTTTCTCTCTCTCTAATTCTCACACTGAGGCTGAGAGAAAGCCTGTTTGACTCTCTCTGCTTACAAAACCACATGACCCTCTTACAACAGCAAAACTCTCCAGCAGACAATAGCGGCTCCAGCCTGCTCTTTCATCTGTTCCCTTGATAAACAATAATCCATTAGTGATGTCTCTTGAGCACTCTTCAAAGCTCTTGCAGAAAGGTGTGAGAAGGCACTATGTCTCCAATATTTCAAATAAGATCTGTTTTAAAGTGTTTGCATGTGACCTACTCTAACAACCTTTCCCAATTTATAAATATTTTTATTAAAATATTTCTATATACTCTGTCAACGTATATACAAAATAAATATTGTTGGAGGATTTGAGAAGTTAGTTCGTTGTTCAGCAGTCTCACTGAAGGGGTTAGTGTTCAACTGGGTACTGGGAAGCAGACACCAGCATGGTTTGGGTGGTTGGGGATGATTTATTTTGTTCTCTGCTTCAGTTCAGCCAGTTGACATTTACAGTTATTTAAGTCTCTCACATTACATTATTCTGGACTTTACTCTTGTGAAGTAACTTGCACGTCATGTTCCTGAGGGATGTTTTGACTCCACTTGCCATATTCCAGGAGATTGTCTTGTTACTGAGAAGTGATTTGCACTTTGTTCAGTAAATTTTGATTGAATTGCAATAGCCTGGATTTGTACAATTCCATGCCTGCTGCTGCTGTGGCAAAGGCCACCTTTAAGAATTGTTCTGTATTATGATTGCGCGCTCGAAACTGCCAATGCTCACTGTCGATGTGAAGATGCTTCAAACTGTGGTTAATAAAACCAGTGATACTAACCATCTGCATATCTTCTCAATTTTAAAGGAATATGTGCGTCTGTTGCAACCTTGGTGTGAAGTCAATGTTGGGTCGCGGCGGTTTGTGCTGGGACAGTGCTACCTGGCCACAGGTGAAGAGTATAAGGTAAGATTGCAGAGGGCGAGGAATGTCACTGTAGCTGCTTTCAGCACCAGCATCGGGGATGACTGAAAGTTCTTTGTTGCTTTCCACACTCGTCTCGCGATGCTCGTTGGCTGCAAGAGGCCTGAAGTCAAGTTGCCAGCTCTCAGTACTGACGTGTGTGGCATTGTCCAGCGGCTGGCTCAGTGAACAGGTGCATAACAGGCGGTGAGAATAGGCACACGGTAGTTATCCGCCTCACTCCTCTCCTTCACCCCCTCCCACAGCTAGCCTAGGGTTCCACACACCCAGCTCAGTGTCAGGTTTTCGTCATTTGCCCATTGTTTCTTTCCCAGGCTCTGGAGTGCTTTTGCGATGGTGCTGCGGCAGTGGGGAGGGAGGAATTCCTGGACAGACTGATCCGAGTGGAGGATGAGGAAGCTGCCTCCAGTCCCAGAGTACAATATTACAACAAGGTGAGCATTGACCTGCAGTTCAAATGTATGATTAACTGACTGTACATATTTTTTGTTTCTTCTTTGGCTTGGCTTCGCGGACGAAGATTTATGGAGGGGTAATGTCCACGTCAGCTGCAGGCTCGTTTGTGGCTGACAAGTCCAATGCGGGACAGGCAGACACGGTTGCAGCGGTTGCAAGGGAAAATTGGTTGGTTGGGGTTGGGTGTTGGGTTTTTCCTCCTTTGTCTTTTGTCAGTGAGGTGGGCTCTGCGGTCTTCTTCAACGGAGATTGCTGCCCGCTGAACTGTGAGGTGCCAATATGCACGGTTTGAGGCAATATCAGCCCACTGGCGGTGGTCAATGTGGCAGGCACCAAGAGTACATATACAACCAGATGAAATAGCGTTTCTCTGGACCAAACACCACATGATAATTGTATGTATACATACAGATTTAAAATGTATATTAAAATATTTTGGGATGATTTACCAGTTACATCAATCTCACAGCTTGCAGGAAGAAGCTATTTCCCAGCCCGGCAACCCTGATTTTAATGCATCTGTATCTCCTTGATGGTAGTGAGTCAAAGATACCATGTGCTGCATGGAAAGGGTTCTCAATAATTCTGAGTTCTATTTAAGCAACTTGTGTGACCTTGCGTCACTGGCAGGGCTCCTTGAGTCGGGAGACCAAGTGTGATGAAATTTGGCTTCAAGCACAGGATGAATTTGAACCCTTGTTTGCCAGCAGGGTGACTTAGATTTTCAGGACTTCCAATCAACAGTGTGTATTTTCCCTCACCACTTTCTCATCCCTCTTCTGCAATAAGCTCAACCCTGCCCTATCCCATCTGGCTCTGTTGCGCAAGGGTGTTACGACTGCACTTTTGTGCATGGAGTTGTATGATTTATAATCCTCTATCTGTTCCTCTAGAGATATTTTCAGTCTCTAGCACTTCTGCATTTGGGGACCCTCCTTCCCACTCCACCAAGATCATTTGCTGACATCTTGCTTTTGCAGAACTGCGGTTGAGTTTAGTTTTAATTGGCAAGATTTTGTAGATAAGTGATGAGAAAATTTCCTGCTAGGGGAAGCCATTGGGAAAACAATGCTAAATATCATGGAAATGTTGCAATGTAGCAAACTCCCTCTGTGAACTGTGGATTGGAGCCATATGCACTCTGGTTTAAACAATATTTAAATGAATATTTTTGATGTTTGGGCTGAAGTTGATTTATTTTTGGTCTATTTTTATAGTGAGTGTGTTTGTACCCAAATGTTTTTTTAAAGACATTTTTGTAATATCTAATTGGAGCATTTGGAAGAGTCAGTCCAAGTTGAGCAGAATTTATTTCTGTAATTATACAGCATGAAATGATCTCAAAAATTTTAAATTTTTCTTGAGTTTTATTTTGTTAGTTACATTAAAAACCAAAAGGAATGGTCAAGGAAAGCCAAATTCAAACTCCATCCAGCATCTCAAATCCTGCTGATCTTTTGGGTTAGTTATAAAATTAAATGCAATGGCAGATTTAACCATCCCAAAAAATGCTCAAAGCCTTACTTTTAAATGCAGAAAGGTGCTAAGAATCCTTGCCTTTAAACTGACCTCATGTGTGGTGTCCTATTCCCAAACTCAGCAGACCCTCATTTTAATGGTTATGTTTTGCAATTTGCAGACACATTTTCTTAAATATTGACTTCAGCCATTTCAGATTGCCTCTGCAGGTCTGAAATGTTGGTTATCTTTAACTTCCAGTGGATTCTGCGTGACCTGCTGAGTTTCTCCAGGGCGTATATGTTTTGAACTGGACCCCATCAATTCCAGATTTTCTTGCTTTTCCCTAGGTCCTGCGTTTGCTTGAAGACATGGGATTACCAGACCTTGTTCTGCAGCTGACATCAATTGCAGTAACTGAGGCAAGGGATGACTGGAAGATTCTGGTGTGTGGTTTTGGTTTATTTTTGATTTCAAATTTGCTCATATGTTGGACTTTTAATTTAACCAATGTTAAAATGGAGCTCCCAACGTTTGGTTACACGTCAGTGGAGAACTGCAAAAAAAAGTTATAACTTCAGCAAGGACTGGTGTCTCTGAAAGGTGTTTCACATTCGAAGTAGGCTGTTAAACTAGGAAATGGTTAACAAATTATGACAAAGCTTGTTCCACAAAAACTTTTTTGTTAGAGGAAGCTCAGATTGAGCTCAATGCATTGAACTCACTGTTGCTCCTTTTTTAAAAACTTTCCCACTCTTGCCTGCAGTTACACTGGAAAATTTCTAATTTTTGCCAGTCCTGATGCAGAAACATCAGCTTGAAACATTTCTCAACATTTCTAGTTTTGTCTAAAATTGTACTTTGCATGATTTTAGTTTTCGACACTGCTGTGGAATTGTTTCACTTCAGGTTCATTGTCAGGCGTACTAAGTTGCAGTGAAAAAAATTTGTTTTGCTATCAGTCCACCCAACCATCCCATACATCCACACTTCCTGTTGCCTAAGAGAAGCAGCCATCATAGTAAAAGATGTATTCTACCATGGCCACATACACATCACCCTTCCCACTGGGAAGAAGATTCACGAGTGTGAGATTATACACTACCAGCTTCTTTCCCGCTGTTGTCAGACTCCTGAATAAACCTTGCATCAGCAAAAAATTGTTGCATGTTCTCTATGCTAACTGGCTCCACTTTGTGCATTATTAACTCTGCATTGTGTTTTTACTGTTGACCAACTGGATTGCTTGTAAACCAAGCTTTCTCACTGCCTCTGTACACATGTCCGTAAACCTGAATAAAGAAGTAGAAGGCTTGAAGACTGTACTGGGAGGGGGTGGGGGTGCGGTGCTGAAAGGAAGTATAGAGGAGCAGGGTTTCTGGTAGATGCAGCAGTGGTCATCCTCCTGGTTTGTTTTCCCTACAGGCCATGCTTTGGACAAAGATATTCAAGCATCATTTGGACCTGGGTCACAATCATCAGGCTTATGAGTCACTAAATCAGAACCCAGACCCCAGCAGGTGAGGGAATGGAACGTGAGCTATTGCCTTTGTCTCCCACCCTCTGGTGCGGCGAGCTGGCACGCCATGGTGTGATTTTTGAGTTCAACGTTGTGACCATTGTAGTGGGGTGACTGGCAGGCTGGCCCATGAGCTCACCCTGGACCAGTTCCAACACAGCTGTTGTACTGGATGGTGCCCTGTGTTGGCATTCACGGCCAGAAATTACAGCAGTAATGACAGATGTGGCAACTGTGGGAGGGAATAGCCTCTTGTTTCTGCTGTTCAGATGGGGTGAGGGGGTGTGGCTTACAACTCTGAGCTCGCATCTTTTGCTACAGTGGGGCTTTTTTCTGATTTCCCACTGGTCCGTCCTCTCACTAATGTAAGTTTGTCCTGTGCATGGTACATCCCTGGTTTGCCACTGTCACTCCGTGTTGTAGTTGAGTAAGGCAGATGTAATGGAAGTTTGTGTTGACAACAAGTGTTGTCCATTATCAAGGCCTAGTTTCAGAACTGCACCACTCTGTGCAATGCTCATTTTTAATATTTAAAAAAAAAACCCAGACTATTGCCATTGAATTGACCAGCGGATAAAATTGACTTATGAAAGTAACCCTCCCCATTTATTAGACTTTTGTATTCTCTTTTAGTACAACTTCACGTCTAACAGCTGTGAAGGTGTCTGTTTTAATTTGAACAAATGTTGTAATAATTTCTTCCACTGATGCCAACACTGCAGTGGGTGTACAGCTTGATCTATTGGTTTTGTCATCTATTTATCATGGCTGGACCCCTATTTAAAATTGTAGTATCTTTGAATCCAGAGTTGAGAAGCAAGTCAGAATATTTAGGCAAAATATTGACACTAGTTCACCCTGTATCTTGGCCTGTCCCCTAATGTACTGACGTTGTCAGTTTTATCTTGCCTCTTGTCTCAGTGGGAAGATCAAACAGATTGGGCCCATCTGTTAATGTGTAAGGCACACATGTCAAACTCTGGCCCGCGGGCCAAATTTGGCCCGCGATATAATTATATTTGGCCCGCAAGGTAATTTCAAAAATGTATTAGAGGTGGCCCGCCCTGCAGCGAGAGCCGATGCTGTTTTTCGGTAATGTCACCCCCACGATCCTCCCCCTTCATTGCACATCCTTCCCCATTGTAACACGAGAAATTGTAACACGAGAAGTCTGTCGATGTCATCAGCCAGCAAGCCAGTTGGAAGGCTCCCCGCACAACTAGTCACTTCTCCCACCTGTCGAGCGGTGCGGCGGATGGGCGAGCGCCTGTGATTTCCTGTCGGCGCGACGGGCATGGCAGGCTGCGCACGGCCCCCGGGCAGCGCGAGCCCCGCGCGACTGGCACCAGACGGCCCTTCCACAGAGCGAGCGCACATCTCCCGGTCGCCATGGCCTTCAGCGCTTGCACCCGCGTGGACCCCAGGGACGGCTGGTTCGGCCCTGCACGTGAAGAGAGAGATGGTGGCTGTCCGCAAAGGCTGGTCGGCAGCGCGCTGGGCCTGAGTGGGTGGGTAAGCAGGGGTGGGCAGAGGGTGTAGGTGAGGAGTAATGGGCAGGGGAAGTTATGGTGGTGCGAGGGGCAGTTAGAGGGAGGGATGAGTAGAAGGAGGGGTGGATAGGGAAGAGGTAAAAGGGGAGGGGCAGGGCGAGTAGGGGAGGGGTGATTAGAGGGAGGAACAAGTTGAGGGGAGAGGCAGTAGAGGGACGTGTATAGGATGGGGTGGGTAGAGGCAGAGCGAGTGGAGTGGAGTGAGGGGTGAGTAGAGGTTAGGTAAAGGACTGGTCAGGTAGAGGGATGGTGGGTCGAGGTAGAGGGATGGTGAGCCTGAGGAGTGAGCAGGAAATGCTGAGTCCTGATGCAGGCCAAAATGGAAACAGCCTGTGAATGCTGACTACATCTCCACAGGGACCAAATATGTTTCCCTCAGGTCAAGCAAAGGGTGAACTTGAGCTACCTACTCCTGACCTGTAACATTATCCTCCTAAAGTTATATCCTAAAGTTTAACATTACATATGTTGAAAGAAGAGAAAACATGCAGATGTTGTTGAAAATTTTCAATAAATATTTAGTTCGGCCCTCGACTTAGTCCAAGTTTTTAATTTTGACCCTCCGTGAATTTGAGTTTGACACCCCTGGTGTAAGGCAACGGCATGACATGTCAAAGTGGCTTAAGAACCAACTAGGTCCAGGTATATTCCAGTGAGAAGGAAGAAGGGGCACTGGAGGAATATAAAGGTTGCAAGAAAGAGCTTAAGGCTAAAAGGAGCATGAAATTCCTTGGCGAGCAGGATTAGAGAAAATCCCAAGGCATTTTTTTTATTTTCATTAAAAACCAGGGCGAGGATAGGGCTGCTCAAGGATAAAGGAAGGAAACTGTGTTTGGGGTCAGAAGAGATTGGCACAGTACTAAATGAGTATTTTGCATCAGTGTTTACCAAGTTGAAGGAGCATTAGAGTGAAAGGGGTGTTGGGTTTTTTTTTGAGGAGCATTAAGGTGGATAAATTCCCTGGACTTGAAGGGATTTATCTACAGTTATTGGAAGAGGCAAATGAAGAGGTTACTGGGCCTTTGGACAAGATCTTTGCATTCTCACTAGTGACTAGTCCTGGAGAGTGGCTAATGTTGTACCTTTGTTTAAGAAGGCTAAAAGCATAATCCAAGAAACTGTAAGCCTTACAGGGAAACTTGGAGAGGATATGTGGGAATAAGATTTATGCACACATTGCTTTGTGGGGGGCAGGTTACGTCTGATCATTTTGATAGGTTTTTTGAGGAGGTGATGAGAGTATGGAGTGGATTTTGTTTACATGGACTTTAGTAAGGGTTTTGACAAGCTCTGTCTTGGTAGGCTGATTCAGAAGTGCAGATGCATGGGATTGACGATGAAAATTATCTGGCCCAGAGAAGACGAGGTGGTGATGAAAGGGTGTATTCATCTAGACGTCGGTGACCAGTAGTGATCTTCAATGATCGGGGTTGCGATCCCTATTGTTTGTGATGCACATAAATGATGAATGAAAAAGTCGGTGGGTGGGTTAAAAAGTTTGCAGATAATGCAAAGATTGGTGGAGTTGTGGACAGAGAAATGCCAATGGAGTTCATTCTGGAAAAGTGTGAGGTATTGCACTTTGGGAGGTCAAATGTAAGGGTATAAGTATACATTTAATAGTAGGGCTCTTAAAAGTATTGATGTGCAAATGATCTGCTAGTTCAGGTTTGTCACTCATTGAAAGTGGCCACACAAGTAGATCAGGCAGTAAAGAAGGTGTATAGTGTGCTAGCTTCATTGGGAGGGGCATTGATTATAAAAGTAGAGGTCCTGTTACAGCAATATAAAATTTTGGTCAGGCCTCACTTGGATTATGGTCGCCCCGTTACAGGAAGGGTGAGGAGGCTTTGGAAAGGGAACAGTTTTCTACGATGTTGCTGCTCCCTCTCTGTGGGCAATGGAAAGATTCAAGGGGGCTGTGAGGAAAAAGGGGGCATTCCGAATCTTAAGTCTTTTTATTATTCAGACTCTGCAAAGTTTCAAAAAGAAGCCATTGCAGTTTTTTTGGTTTTTTTTTCTGGACATGTGAGAGAGTAGAAAAATTTTGGGATGATCTCAATCAGATATTAAATAAAATAACAGAAAACAATATACCAAAGAATCCAGAGATCTTTCTCCTAAGTAACATAAAAAACAAAGAATTTGGAATTGATTTGGAGGATGCACAAAAAAGATTTGTTAAGATAGCCCTAGCCGTAGCAAAAAAATGTATTTTGTCAACGTGGAAATTGGAAGATAATTTGAAAATACAACAATGGTATATAGAAATGAATAAATATATTCCATTAGAAAAAATAACATATAGTTTAAGAAATAATATTGAAATATTCGAACAAGTATGGGAGCCTTACATTAAATACAATAGCGAAAACCTACCGGGGACAAACATTACCTAAGTTGATGGAAGGAGAAGGAAAGAAAAGAATGGACTCAGTAGAATTTCTGGTGTATTTTTGTTGAATGACAACATTGTCTGACTGGTTTAATGCAACCTAGATTGTATACCTAAAATGGATGAGATGGGGGGGTGGGGGGGTGGCCTGGGAGGAGGGAGGAGGGGGGGAGAAAAAGTCACTGTATATGTGTGAAAAAGAAAAAGTGTATATCATGGCTAATGTGATTTATGGTGTGAAAAATAAAAAAATTTAAAAAAAAAAAGAAGCCATTGCAGTAATTAATTGGCCAGACTCGGGGTGGCAGTAGAGAGCAACATAAAGGCAACCGTGTTCTCGCAAGGGCTGCTCTCAATGGCCGCCATATTGTACTGGCGTCACTACACCCCGATCAGCGTCGCTGCTGCCATCACGCCGCCACTAGCCCCTCCTTCTGTGCTGCTCCTCCCCCCTCCCAGTGTCCCTGCCCCCTGCTTAGCGCCGCCGCTAACCTCCGACCCCGCGCAGCGCCGCCGCTAACCTCCGACCCCGCGCAGCGCCGCCGCTAACCTCCGACCCCGCGCAGCGCCGCCGCTAACCTCCGACCCCGCGCAGCGCCGCCGCTAACCTCCGACCCCGCGCAGCGCCGCCGCTAGCCTCCGACCCCGCGCAGCGCCGCCGCTAGCCTCCGACCCCGCGCAGCGCCGCCGCTAGCCTCCGACCCCGCGCAGCGCCGCCGCTAGCCTCCGACCCCGCGCAGCGCCGCCGCTAGCCTCCGACCCCGCGCAGCGCCGCCGCTAGCCTCCGACCCCGCGCAGCGCCGCCGCTAGCCTCCGACCCCGCGCAGCGCCGCCGCTAGCCTCCGACCCCGCGCAGCGCCGCCGCTAGCCTCCGACCCCGCGCAGCGCCGCCGCTAGCCTCCGACCCCGCGCAGCGCCGCCGCTAGCCTCCGACCCCGCGCAGCGCCGCCGCTAGCCTCCGACCCCGCGCAGCGCCGCCGCTAGCCTCCGACCCCGCGCAGCGCCGCCGCTAGCCTCCGACCCCGCGCAGCGCCGCCGCTAGCCTCCGACCCCGCGCAGCGCCGCCGCTAGCCTCCGACCCCGCGCAGCGCCGCCGCTAGCCTCCGACCCCGCGCAGCGCCGCCGCTAGCCTCCGACCCCGCGCAGCGCCGCCGCTAGCCTCCGACCCCGCGCAGCGCCGCCGCTAGCCTCCGACCCCGCGCAGCGCCGCCGCTAACCTCCGACCCCGCGCAGCGCCGCCGCCGCTAACCTCCGACCCCGCGCAGCGCCGCCGCCGCTAACCTCCGACCCCGCGCAGCGCCGCCGCCGCTAACCTCCGACCCCGCGCAGCGCCGCCGCCGCTAACCTCCGACCCCGCGCAGCGCCGCCGCCGCTAACCTCCGACCCCGCGCAGCGCCGCCGCCGCTAACCTCCGACCCCGCGCAGCGCCGCCGCCGCTAACCTCCGACCCCGCGCAGCGCCGCCGCCGCTAACCTCCGACCCCGCGCAGCGCCGCCGCCGCTAACCTCCGACCCCGCGCAGCGCCGCCGCCGCTAACCTCCGACCCCGCGCAGCGCCGCCGCCGCTAACCTCCGACCCCGCGCAGCGCCGCCGCCGCTAACCTCCGACCCCGCGCAGCGCCGCCACTTCCTCACCACCCCTCCTCCCCAAATGCTGTTGAATAAGGGGGGCACTTTGGATGTGGCCTCGAGGCCAAGGGGGCAGCAAACCTGAAAAAGTCTGGGAACCACTGGTTTAGAGGCTGTGTTGGTGAGGAGAAAATTTGGGGTGTTTTCTCTGGAGCATCGGAGGCTGAGGGGAGACCTGAAAGAGGTGTATAAAATCTTGGGAAGCATTGATAGGGTGAACAGTCAAAATCTTTACCCCAGGATAAAAGCTTCACACACTGTTGAATATGTGTTCAAGGTGAAAGGGAGGAAGTTCAAAGGAGATGTGTGGGCAAATATTTTAGAGTGGTCAGTGCCTGGAATGGGCAGTCAGGAGTAGTGGTAGAAACAGATACAGTGATAGTTTTTAAGCAGTATCTAGAAGACGCATGACTATGAAGAGGATGGAGGAATATCTATCAAGTGTAAACAGTAGAGTTTTAATTTCAATGGGATACAATGTTCAGTTGGGCTGAAGGCCCTGTTCCTGTGCTGTACTGTTGAGTCTGTATCTCAGTCTCTTGATTAACTTGTCCATTTTTTTTTTAAAGATACAATCTCTGAGTTTAAAGGCACAATTATTAAACTTCGCTCAACACATGTTTGTTTTCAAGCTGGCACCTCTCCCACTCTCCAGTTTAACAATCACTGTTGAACAGAAACATTTTTATAAACTGGCTCCAGCCTCCAGTTAAAAATGAGGCCCTGTTGCTCTCTAGGCCTGTCTTCCTGATTTGAGAAATGGCAAGAAAAAACTCAGACCTTGGTGGGATTGTGGGAAATGGTGGCATGAACTTAAATTTGTTAAATAACCACACTGAAAAGTGCAGGGAGGGGATTTGTTTTTCTACAATGCAGAAAAGCTTAAAGTAAAAGGCAGTCAACATTTTGGTCCTGGGGCCTTCATATTCCCGAGGAAGGCCTCGGGACTGAAGCATTGACTGCTTTTTTACTTCCTCTAGACGCTGCCTGACCTGATGAGTTTGTCCAGCACTTCTGCATACTGCACTTAATCTCAGCATCTGCAATTTTTTTAACTAATTGCTATTCCACGTACTTGTGTGTGTTGTCTCTCTTCCCATAGACAGCTGGACTGCCTGCGTCAACTGGTGGTAGTCCTGTGTGAGCGCTCTCAGCTTCAGGATCTGGTGGAATTTCCTTACATCAACCTTCACGATGAGGTAAGAAAGCCCCCAGTGGAGGAGGTGCATATTGGGAAGGAGCCCTGCATCTAGCCAGACAGGTTATTGCACACTAATGCCATTGATTCAATCACTGCTCTGTACATCAATGCAAGTGCAGTAATGTTACTGATGATTCAAGTATTGTGTATGCAGATTAGCATGGAGTCATAGTCACAGTGTGGAAATGTGCTCTTCGGCCCAGCTTCCCCACACCGTCCAAAATGTCCCACCTGCACCAGTCCCACATATGGCCCATATCCCTTTAAACTTTTACCATCCCTGTGTCTGTCCATTTTGTTTAAAAAAAGTTTCACCTCAGGTCCCTGTTAAATCTCTCCCGGTCTCACCTTAAACCTATGATTCCCTCTACTCTGGGCAAAAGACTCTGTGAGTTCACCTGATGTATTCCTCTCATGACTTTGTACAGGTACACGATCCTTTACCTAGAACCCTGTGGGACAGTGTGTTCCAAATTTCAGATTTTTCCAGATTTCGGAAAGCTAGATTTAAACCCACCCAAATTGTGCTGGCGTATCCACCCCCAACCCCTTCCAATGGTGCTGCCGTCTCCTCCCGCCCCCCGCCTGACCAACTTGCACTGCCGGTCTCTCCCCGCCTCGACCGCCTGACTCGCGCTGCCTGTCTCCCCTTCCCGACCACACGACTTGTGCTGCCGGTCTCTCTTCCCCCACCCCCCCCCCCCCCCCACTTCGTCCGCCCAACAATCCACCTTGCCTATCTGACGTCTTTCCAGCCTCTCCACCGCGCCCGTCCGACGCCCTGCCGGCCTCTCCACCGCGCCCGTCCGACGCCCTGCCGGCCTCTCCACCGCGCCCGTCCGACGCCCTGCCGGCCTCTCCACCGCGCCCGTCCGACGCCCTGCCGGCCTCTCCACCGCGCCCGTCCGACGCCCTGCCGGCCTCTCCACCGCGCCCGTCCGACGCCCTGCCGGCCTCTCCACCGCGCCCGTCCGACGCCCTGCCGGCCTCTCCACCGCGCCCGTCCGACGCCCTGCCGGCCTCTCCACCGCGCCCGTCCGACGCCCTGCCGGCCTCTCCACCGCGCCCGTCCGACGCCCTGCCGGCCTCTCCACCGCGCCCGTCCGACGCCCTGCCGGCCTCTCCACCGCGCCCGTCCGACGCCCTGCCGGCCTCTCCACCGCGCCCGTCCGACGCCCTGCCGGCCTCTCCACCGCGCCCGTCCGACGCCCTGCCGGCCTCCCCCAGTTTCCGCATTTTAGATGTCTGGATAAAGGATCGAGTACCTGTACACCTCTATGAATTGCCTTGTATCTTCCTACGCTCCAAGGGATAACGCCCCATCGTGCTCAATCTCTTTCGGGATAGCTCAGTGCCTCTGAGCCCTGGCAGCATCTTCGTCTATCTCTGCAGCCTTTTCGGTGAGACAATATCTTTCCTGCAGCACGGTGACCAAAACTGTACACAATAATCCAAATTGGGCCTCTTGCACAATTGCAACATGACCTCCCAACTGTACTCAATACTCTCACTGAAGATCAACAGGCCAAAAGTCTTTTTGACCACTTTATCTACCTGTGAACCCCTCCCCACCCCCACTTTCAAGCTACAATGCAGCCATACTTCTAGATCCCCTGACTCTACCACACTCTCCAGATCCTTGTGATCTGCTGGTTCGTAACACTGGAGTTTGGTGTGAAATTACACCCAATGTTGAGAAGACTCAATGGAGTAGCTGTAGTGGTAGCTAACCCTAAGAATGCGATGAACAGGGCTGTAAAAGGGTTGCACATTCCCAGTTTTGCAGTGCAGCTGATCTCAAGGTTGGGTTCTCTGCTCCTGTGTTTCAGGTTGTTGGAATCATAGAGTCTCGTGCTCGGGCTGTGGACCTTATGGCTCACAATTACTATGAGTTGTTGTATGCGTTCCACATCCAGAGACACAACTTCAGGAAAGGTAAAGCCCTATTGTAAACGCACATTCAACCAATGCCAAGGCAAGGAGGGGAAACAGGAGAGGGTCTGTTCAGAGGCACTGAGTGTCCTTGGAGCCCGTCATTTCCCATACCCCGTAACATCCACAGTCACACAGCTTCCTGTTCGTTCCAACATGAAACCAGAGGTCCAGGAGTCCAAGTCACTTCCCTTGACACTTTTAGAAATTTGTCAGTACCCAAGGCACACCAGGAGCACTGCTTGCCATCAGCACCCTCTTGGATCCCAGTCCTGTTACCTGGTTCCCACAAGACAAATCTCCAGTAACCCACTGCCTGGTGTGAGTCCTTCATTTGCTTGCTGGTTTTCTACCCTGTAGGGTCCTTTCCCATGGTGCTCATTCTCTGTGGTAGAGGGGTGTTCTCATGCCCTGGTGCCCTGCAGATCCTGTAACCCTCGAGATCTGGGCTGCCACTATCTTGGGCACCAGACTCCACGGACATTGATTTGAATGAAAACTGTCACCGACTTTGTTCTGCAGACATTGTAAACTTATACAGGGCTGTCGGGCAGGACAGTTGGGCAGTAGGACGCTGAATGACTGCATCTACTCTCCCCACTCCTTCCTGGTCCACACTATCTCCGATAGCAGGTTCTTGATTCTCTGTGGTTCCTGTGTCCTTTACATTGCTAATTGATGTGTTCCAGTCAGGGAGGGTTGGTTTTTCTAAGTGCTTTTGTTTGGCATGTATTGGAGGATGGGATTTGACTGCATCCTCTTGAGAAGAAAGGACTGGGTTAATCTGCCACTTCAGTCTCTCCTGCTCAGCTAGTCCATGATAACACGTCTTCTTTCTCTTCTCTCCCAGCTGGTACAGTGATGTTTGAGTATGGAATGCGCCTTGGCCAAGAAGTCCGCTCTCTCCAGGGCCTCCAGAAGCAAGTGCACTGTTACTTAGTGGGGATAAATTGTTTGCGGCAAACCCAACCAGAATACGCTTGGATTGTGCGGCCGACATCCGGAGCTATGGTATAGAATGCTTTTCAACGTGCTGCTCGTAGTCCAGGCTCTGTCCAGTACCCCTCAATGAGTTAATGAGGACGTGGGTCTGCAAACTTCCGTCATTCTCTGAAAGTGCTAGCTGCTGGAGTACTTGTCCCAGGTGAATTGAGCAGATGTGCCTGCTCCCTGGAGTTGAGACATTTGGTCTTCTCTTGGCTAAGAGCTGAATTTGGGAGGGCTTGTCTTCAGACTGGGCCGAATGAGTAGCAGGAAGACTTCACAGACTCACTTATTCTAAAGCCAGGTGTTGGAAAGTTGAACTGAAGCCTCTAGCATGCTAACAGTGATCGCGCTCCATCAGTGAGTTTGAAGAGTGGCAGAGGAAAGTGATCGAAGGCATTGTGGTTGATATTTTTTGCAAAGAATTTCAAAAGGCATTTGAAAAGTGTTATGGAATATGTTGATGTGAATGTGACATTGGCCAAAGGGGAGAGAGTGATAACTATGTTCATCAGGAAGGAACAATGTGATAAAGTCACCTGGTGTTCTCCTTGTATGTATTCATGACCTTGGCATAACTTCAGGACTTGGAAGGCTTGAATACTGGGAAATGCAATGAACAGGAAGGAAGGGTAGTTGGCTGCAGGAAGATAGGCATGAAATTGGCAAGCGTGGGAGATGAAACTGCAGACAGTGTAAGATGGTGTCTTGTTGAAGCAGTGTATATTCAATGCAGCCATTTTATAGGAGAGAAGATAAATGAGAAGTTCTGCAGAGGCTGGGGTTGTGCAGTGCACAAATGTGCTGGGGAAACTCAGCAGGTCACGGACCATCCACAGGAAGCACATGGTAACCAGGCCTTTCTGGCCCATGAGCTCGAACTGCCCAGTTCTCCCCATCCTTAATCTTAATGCATTCAATTAATTTCTATCACTTGTAAACAGCACAGAAATGTTTTAAATATATTTGTTTGCATAAATAATTTTTCAATAATATTTTCATCCATTTGAATGTGTCTCTGAAGAGCAGAAATGCATGAAGACATTTGGCATCAGCAACCTGTTGGACTTTTTGTAACCTGGCTGAGGTCCATTCGTTGCTGACAGACTGTTCTGCCAATGCTCCAGAGTGTAAGTGAGGGTAGTGCAGGCTAGAGTGTTCCGAGCCTGATCCACCCATGTCTGAGGTGTTAAATATATTCCCACTTCATCCTCGTACCATGTGCTGAAAGTACCTCAGATTCAATATATTCCATGAATTTATGCACCTGAACAATCCATCTGGGTATACCCTTTCGTTCTCTTCCCTTTCTGAAATACTCTGCTAATGGAATTTATTTTATTTGCTATTCCTTGATTCCCGTTGTTGTCCTGCATGTCGCATTCCAGTGGTTTTCAAACTGTCCCCCTAAACTCACATTCTTCTTTAAGTAATCTCTATGCCATCAGTGCTTAAAGTGGGATGAAAAAGGATTGAAAACCACTTTTAATTGTCCCTAATTGACTCGTTATGTTTCAGAACTCCAAAGGAAATGGGCCAATGACAATTTTTCTCAAGCAAAATATTTCCGTATCAATTGGGTCTAGAGTAGTGGTTCTCAACCTTGCATACTAATCACAGAGCACTTGTGGCACAGGAATTGCCTAAGGTGGAATGTTTGTTTAGAGGGGCAGTTTGAAAACGACTAGTGGTGCACCTTGCATTATTGATAACTGTGCCCTCTCGTAGAACTAAGCTCAGTAGCAGAGTTAGTCTGGTTTACGCAGTGAATCACATTCCCTGACTTTCATCCGTGAAAAGTCTAGGAACGTGTATCTGCAGATTAATTTTTTAATTGTAGTGGTAATCTGAGATGGTGGTGGGGGGAGAATTGTGTTCCACGTACTGCTTTTCTTGCAGGCAGAGTGGCACTCTGATGCAGAGGCCATTTGCTTCAATCTTTCTTTCTGCCCACAGTACGAACGCCCCGGTGCATCGCCGAAGAGGAGCCACGATGGAGAGCACACTGCCACGCAAGGTGAGCATTATTTCTTTCCCTTCCTTTCTTGCTGCTAGCTGTTAGTGAACAGAACCTGGGAGGAGCAACCTTTGAACATTCCCACAAATACTAACAGTGCATTAAGGCAGTTGACGGCTGCTGCATGAGTTATGCAGTGGATGTATTGGACCATTCCTTAAAGTCTGCAGTGTATCTCTCTACTGACTTTTGCTCTGTGACTATGGGTAGTCTGTTAAGAAACTCTCCCTGGAATTCAAGGAAGGGCTGTCTCGCATGGTTTTTTTTGGGGAGGGACCTCTTTTTATGCTTCCAGGTAAGACGAGAACTAGAGGATGGGGTTAAGAGTGAAAGGGAACATTCGGTCAGGGGAACTTGTTCACACAAAGAGTGGTAAGAGTGTGGAATGAGCTGCCAGCTGAAGTGGTGAATGTGAGCTTGATTTCAACATTTAAGAAAGATTTGGATAGGTAATTGGATGGGAGGGGTATGGAAGGCTATGGGAGAATAATATTTCAGCACAGACTAGATAGCCAAAGGGCCTGTTTGTGATGTAGTGTTCCATAGTTGTAAGTCAGACCCCTTGTGTGGGTTGTTTCTCCGTCCCACCGCCTGCCTTTGAGTCCTTGTCAGCAGAGCCCCCCCCCATGACGTTTGGAATTCATCCATGACTGCACCACCCGATTAGTGACTGCACTGTGCCAATTTCACTGGTCTTTCTGCCTCCACTTAACTCCCTATCTACAAAGGGTCCAAAAGGCAATTCAGTCATTGCTTTAACTGAGGAGCGGGGCAGTGCAAACTGGAAGCCACAGACGAGCAGAGTCAGGGAAAACTAGCAGCACAGCCTGAGCTGTGAGGAGCCATGAGCAGACTGGGAGAGATCCCACTGCCCCCATCCCCCATAATCTCTAATAATGCCAAGCTGCTCTACCCTGAAGGAGTGAGCTGCAACCAAAAGTAGCTTTTACTTGTGCTTTAGAGATGCTGGAGGAGGGACTCAGTAGGTCAGGTGGGATCTGCAATGGGAAACTAGCAGTTGATGTTTCAAGTGGAATTTTTTTTGTGTGTGTTGTGTTTGTGGGTGAGGGATTTGGGAGCAATGTCCTGGATCTGAGCAAGATGGCGTGCTAGAAATTGGGTCGTGTACAGTGAGGACTGAAGTGGGCTGAGTTGTGCTTCGAATAGGTTGTGTGGTGAGGGGTTGGTGGATGCAAGGGAGGATTGCACTGACTATGCTGAAGAGGTGATGTGCACGAAGTTTCCTTTGAGATAATCTAACAGGGATCTGTCCTGTGATTTCAGCCTGCCATCAGGTAGAGATTGTGGAATTGAAGGATTTGGAGAAAGAGTACATGTTATCCCGTCTGCGACTGGACCTTGTAAAACACGACCCATCATCTGCAGCAGTAGCTGGTAAGACCAAGAAATGCAACTTACATCAGCCACAATAGCTTCTTGATGTAGCCTGTTAGCATGAGACGTGGTTGTTCTGAAAACCTGGCATTTGTAATCAATTGTCCATGTGCATCAAACACTTTGGAGTTTAATACTGTAAAGTGTGAAGTGCTTCATTTTGGAAGGAATAATCAAAACCGGACATATGTAGTAAACGGGGGGGGGGCATTGAAGAATGAAAAAGAACAGAAATATCTCGGAATAATGGTTCATCATTGAAGGTGGAATCTCGTGGATAGGGGTGGTGAAGAAAACTTTCGGCACGCTGGCCTTTATCAATCAAAGCATAGAATATAGGAGCTGGGAACTGATGTTGAGACTATTCAAGGCATCGGTAAGGCCAAATTTAGAATACTGTGTACAGTTCTGGTCATTAAATTATAGGAAGGATATCAATAAGGTTGAGAGGGTGCAGAGAAAATGTTGCCTGGATTTCAGAATCTAGATTACAAAGAAAGATTGAATAGATTAGGTCTTTATTCACTGGAGCGTAGAAGGTTGAAGGGGGGAATTTGATAAAGGTTTTTAAAATTGAGGGGGATAGATAGAGTAGATGTGAATAGGCTCTTTCCCTTGAGGGTAGGTGAGATTCAAACAAGAAGTCATGAGTTGAGAGTTAGGGAGCAAAAGCTTATGTAACATGAGAAGGAGCTTCTTCACTCAGAGTAGTGGCTGAGTGGAATGACCTTCCGGAAGAGATGGTTGCAGCAGGGTCAATTTTGTCATTTAAGGACAAGTTGGATAGGTGCATGGATGGGTGGGGATTGGAGGGTTATGGGCAAAGTGCAGGTAGGTGGGACTAGACAAGATCACTTAAATCGGTATGGACTGGAGGGGCCGAGATGTAATTGATATATGGTTAAGAAGTTGGTACGTTTTTGCATTTGACTTGGCAGTGTCCACAATTAAACCTTTTTGCCTTGATTTGGGTAATTTATTAGAACAAATAACTGGAGTTAGATTCCCACAGGATCTAATGTTATTTTTACTTGGAGATGTTAGAGGAATTAAAATTGAATATGTATCAAGTGAAATTTGTTCAAATTGCTTTGGCAATAGCTAGAAAATGTATTGCTATATCTTGGAAGTTGGATGTTGATTTGGGAATGGAGGGCATACAGAAGTTAGGAATTTATTCTTGAAAAATTACTTACAATTTAAGAGATAAACGTAATTTTTGGTGAAAAATTGAGCCATATTTACAAACTGTTGGTATTAAAATTTAAACGAATCTTGAACATTCCATTTTATGGGTCTCTATGAATATTTATAAGTATCAGAAAGTGAAGTGATCCTGTTGTGGGTTGTTTGTCCCTTTTTCCTTAACTTTGTAGAGGGTTGGGGGAGGGGGGTGAGTTTTATAGAAGGTTTTTTAAAAACTTTTTATTATATAAAATACCACATGTATTTGGATTGTTTGAAATATTGTGATATGTTTTTTGAGGTTTTTTATATTATATGAAATATATTTTTAAAATGAGACCACCTCTCCATTGACTAAATTCTGGAGAGGAGAGTCCAAGCCGAATCAGCCCATTGATTCCTGGATCCAATCTGGGAAATCTGCAGGTGGCTAGAATTGTACACAGTTGGTTGTTGTCTCACTAAGGTCCCAGAAGAAGCAGTCTTTTCTCTCTCACTCAAATCCTCTATCAATGAAGGCCAAGCTCCCAGCCCATCTTCCTCAAAGCTTTGAATTAATTCGAAGGTTACTTGATAGGAGTCAAGTCTCATTCCAGTGCATGTTCTGTACTCCCTTGGCCACTCGACAATCTGAGACAGCAGAACTGTGCTAACCATCTGAACGTCATCCTGGCCGAGCTTGGTGGTAGAGACTGTTACAATAGGAACATTCAAAGGACTCTTGGATAGGCACATAGATGTAAGAAAAATAGAGGGTTATAGGTGTGAGGTAAGGTGCGTTGTCATAGAGTAGGTTTACATAGGTCAGCACAACATCATGGGCCAAAGGGCTTGTTCTCCGCAGTAATGTTCCAGGAGTTCAACTTTATTGCCATGTTATACTTGGCGCTGTGAGAAAGGCTCATTTCACAAGCAATCCAGCAAGTCAACTCTGACACGCATACAGCGGTATGAAATTAAGAGTACATTATAGTGTGCAGTGTTAGTTCTCAATTAGTCCATGGCAAAGGCAGCGTGAGAGCACTGTCATGAGGCTTATTCAGGAATCTGGCTGCAGGGAAGACGCTGTCTTTGGTTTCACTCTAACGGGAGGAGGGAGAAGAGAATGTGGCTCGGGTGGGACAGGTCCCTCGGTGTCTTGTATACATTTTCAAAGAAGTTTTAATTCAAATCTATAGATGGCTGGGCAGGATGTGAGTTTGTGTGATTGGTTGCAAACATAATCTCTGTGGTCTCTAGCCTGTATGTGCAAGGATGATCCTGCTGCCCATGTTACGTAGGTTGTAGATTGATCTGTGCAGTCTTTCGATGAATGTTCAGTATCTAATGCTTGGTTTTACTGCAGGGAATGCCTCAGCTGAGGAGATTGTGGCCTTGCTTGTTCAAGTGGGGCTCTTCGACAGCGCAATCTCCCTGTGTCAAACCTTCAAACTCTCGCTTACCCCCATCTTCGAAGCCCTTGCCTTCAAGTAAGTGTGGGATTGATTACAAGCTGGGACATTTTTGTTTCTTTCTCTCTTGCTGACCTGCAGCAGTTTGTTCTCTGGATCAGTGGAGCTCCATGTCTTGAAGTAAACATGCCAATCACAGCACAGAAATCTGGAGGGTGCAGTCTGCCCAGGTATATCTTTGCATTGGTGTCCCATCAGAGGTTGCTTGAGGAGAGCTGCTCCCTCTTAGATGCTCAAAGGGCTAGATGTTTCCAGAAAGCTGAATGTAATCCACAACTTCAGGAAGACTCCATGTGCCCGTAGCTTTTTTAAAGAAGAAAAGGTGCATTTTATTGTTTTTATATTTTTATAATTTTTTAATCCTATTACATTAATTATAACATATTCGTACAGCAAGTACGAATAACCCCGCCCAACCTCCCTCATCCAACCCACTAACACCCACCCTCCTCCCCCTTCCACCTACTAAAAGAAGACCATCACTTAAAAACAATAATATTTAGCTATGAAAATAGACACCCAGAGCAGATTGAGAGATTAAATCTTCAAACCAAAAGTTTTTAGATATGGGCTCCATACTTTTTACAAAAAAATTATATTTATCCCTCAAATTATACATTATCTTTTTCTAAAGGAATACAAGGTTTCATTTCAGTATGCCATCTATGCATTCCTAAAACTAAATCAGATTTTCAGGTGATGGCCAAACATTTTTTTAGAAACAGCAAAGCTAAATGTAGAAATTCAATTTGATACATAATCAATCTTAGTCCTAAAGCAATTGACTTAATGTCCCCTAATAATAAACATTGGATCAAACAGAAGACTCACTTTTAATACTTTCTCCAAAAATAATTTAACATATCCAAAAAGTCTTAACCTTAGAACAGGTCTAAGTTGAATGTAAAAAAAAAAATACCTATCTCTTCTCCACATCTAAAACACAAATCTGAAGAAATTAAATTAAATTTCTTTAATTTTTGTGGGGTTAAATATAAATGATGTAGAAAATTATATTGTACTAATCTTTACATAATTTCTCCAAACCTTTTCATCTATCTTCCTATTTAAGTCAGATTCCCATTTTAATCTTGATTTATGAATATTTAACCGAGACATTTTATTTTGTAATAACTTTTACATTTCAGAAATAAACTTATTTGTTTCTTCCTTATTAATTATAATTCCAAAGCAGATTGTCTAGGTAATTTTAAACTATGACCTATTTTTTCCAATTAAAAGGTTTTTACCTGATAATAGCAAAAAATAGTATTACTAGGAACTTGAAATTTTTCCTTCATCCAATTAAAAGATACAAACTTCCCTGCCTCAAAACAATTTTCAAATGTTATAATCCCCAATTGATTGCATATCTTTAAAAAATAATTATTGTCAGTAAAAGGAAAACATTTATTTTGATATAAAGGCATTTTCACTGAAATCTATCCTTTTCCATCTGTCTCATAATCAATTTTATTCCATATTTCAATCAAATATTTCAATATTGGTGGGTCCATACCAATTAACAATTTGGAATTCCATTTATAAATAAATTCTGACATCGATTTGTCATCAATTTTATCCAACTCTTTACTTGCCCAAAATTAAGGTTTATTTAAATCAAATATTGCTTTAAGAAATTTCAATTGTGCAGCTTTATAATAATTCTGAAAATGTGGAAATTGTAAACCACCAAATTTCCAAGTTAATTTCTCCAAAGGTACCCTATTCATTTTCCCCTTCTATAAAAATTTCCTTATAATTGAATTAAGATCTTTAAAAAATTTTTGAGGTATTAAACAAGGAATTTTGAATCCTTGGAAAAATAGTAACTTTAATACAGTTCACTCTGCCTATTAAGGTAATAGGTAACTCATTCCATCTATTTAAATCTTTAATTTTATTAAATAGCGGAACATAATTTAACTTGTACAGATTATTTAAATTTCTATCAAACTAATACTTAAATATTTAATTGGATTTTGTGTCCACTTAAATTGAGCTACTCGTTTACATTGATCATAATCTCCTTCTATTAATGGCATAACTTCACTTTTATCCAATTAATTTTATAACCAGATATTCTCCCATGATCTTGTAACTTTTTGTATAAAGAAATTAAAGAATTTTCAGGATCTGTTATATAAATCAATACATCATCTGCAAACAAACTAATCTTATACTCCTTATTAACTTTATTTCCTTTAATACTAAAATCTTGCCTTATTGATTGAACCAATGATTCAATTGCCAAAACAAATAATGCAGGAGATAAAGGACATCCTTGTCTAGCCGATCTGGTTAATGAAAAAAGAAACTCGTCCATTGGTAACTAGTCTCGCCAAAGCTTTAATCCAATTCATAAATATTGGCCCAAATTGAAATTTTTGCAAAACCTTAAATAAATAATTCCATTCTAATCTATTAAAAGCCTTTCCAGCATCTAACGATAAAACTAATGCTAAAACCGATTTCTTCTGAGAGCTATGAATTAGTTTAGCTGTATTATCAGGAGAATATCTTTTTTTATAAATCCCGATTGATCTAAATGAACCAACTCGGGTAAATACTCATTCAATCTATTAACCAAAACTTTAGCAACAATCCTATAAATCAACATTTAATAACGATATAGGTCTGTAAGACTCCGATTTTAATAAATCTTTATTTTTCTTAGGTATTACTGTTATTACAGCATTTGTAAAAGATTCTGGTAAGGAACAAGTTGCAGTCGCTTGTTTTAATACTTCTATTAATAAAGGTATCAATAAGTCTTTAAATTTTTTATAAAATTCATACGTAAACCCAACTTCACCAGGAGATTTACCATTTTTTGCATAGAATTTAAAGCCTTAATAACTTCTTTCAACATAAATGAAGAATCTAAATCCTTTTGAGCTTGGTAATTCAAAGATGGAAGTTGAAGCCTCTGTTTAAAAAAAAATCATTAATTTCTCCTTTATTATTCAATGATTGAGATGAATATAACTTAATATAATACTCTCTAAAAGAATCATTTATATCCTGTAGTTTATAAGTAATTTTTAAATTCTTTTTGACAGCATTAATAGTTCTTGAAGCTTGCTCAGTTTTCAATTGCCAAGCTAATACTTTGTACTCGTTCTCCTAATTCATAATATTTTTGTTTAGTTCTATCAATTAATTTCTCAATCTTATATGTCTGAATTGAATTATAATGCATTTTTATTTATCAATTCCAACCTCTCTTTTTCAGATGGGTTTTTTGTAAATTTTTTTCCAAAATTGCTATTTCCTTCTCTAATTTATCCACTTTCTTAAGATAATTTTTCTTAATTTTAGTCGAATAGCTTATTATTTGGCCCCTTAAATAAACTTTTAATGCATCTCATAAAGCAATTTATTATCAACTGAATTAAAGTTTTCTATTTTAGAATAAGAATCAAACCAATAAGAATAAAATGAATAATCTCTCTCTGGGATTTAATTTCCTCCAAATATCCACCAAATTTAAATCTTCCATTATCATCAATTTTTGTAGCCATTTTTGCTTTCATTAAAGATTTTGTGGATTTATCTAAAATTGGATCCAAGCAATAATTAAAATCTCCACCAATTATTATATTTCCATTTACTTCTACCGTATGAAGAAAAGCATCTGGAATAAATTTTCATCATCTATATTGGGAACATAGACATTCATAAAAATCCAGGATCAATAACTGTTGATTATAATTTAAATAGCGACTTTTTATTAATTAAAATAGCCACTCTTCGTGCTTTAGAATTAAAAGACGAAGGTATAACTTGACCAACCCATTCTCCCTAACTTTTGATGTTCTTTCTCAGTTAAATGAGTTTCCTGCAGGAAAACTATATCTACTTTCAACTTCTTAATGAGCTAAAACTCTCTTCCTTTTCATTTGTTTATTGAGTCCATTCACATTAAATGTTACATAATTCAAACTATGTGTTGCCATAATATAATTTTTTTAAATACTCAACTCCCTTCTACACCCCAACATCTCCAAAGATGGAAAATAAGAAACCCCAAATAATAAAAGAAAAAAGAAAGCAAAACACTGATTAGGTCAGCACTAACTCCCTTAATTACGAGAAGTGACTCTTGCCACTTGTGGCACGAGGTCCCAGAAGAGGAAAGCAGAAAAAAGGAATCTGCCTCCCCAGAAAGAATATCAAAATTTAATTTCAATCAGTCAATCAAGTATGGTAAGCTTCTTCAAGGTCTCTGTTGACTTGCTCGTCATCGATTTCAGCTTGAACCTCAGTTGGCTATCTTCCTGCTTGAATCCCTCCCTTCATTTTTTTTCTTGATCTCCTTCCATTTGTTGAGATGAATAACATTGTCTTCCTTTCTGCTTATTATTAGGCAATGAATTGGAAAATTCCAAAGCTTCAGATTCGTTAACAAAACATTGTGCTTGAAATTGTCCATTAAAAACTTTAAGAACTGCTGGGTATCGAAAAGCAAATCTGTATCCCTTTTTCCACAAAACTGACTTTGCTGGGTTAAAATCTTTTCTTCTTTTAACAATTTCATTACTCAAATCCACATAGAAGAATACTCTATTATTCTGGATCATTAAAAGGGCTTTGTTGTTCCCTGGATTTTTGAACTGCCGTTTTTAAAATCATTTCTCTAACTTAATAACGTAAGTGTTTAATCAAAATAGAGCGTGGCAGTTGTCCCAGAAACGGTTTTTTCCTTAGAGCTCAATGTGTTCTATCAAGTTCCAAACCATTTGGAAAATTCTCTGGTCCCAAAGTTTCAGGCAGCTGATTTTGAAAAAACTACTGCATTAGTGGCCTCAAAGTCCTCAGGCAAACCAACAATTTTTACATTATTTCTTCCACTCTGATTTTCCAACATATTATAGCGGCAGCTACACTGCTCACTGAAAGATCGCACAACCAGACGGCTTGAGTTCAGTGAACAAAACTGATTTATTGCAGGTTGCCTGGCTGGTCTTGTACTGCCAACTCGTACCTGGCTGAGAACCGTGCTGGGGGCCCCAACATCACCAGAGCGTCACGTGGGAAACCCTCGACAGCGCCATTTTGGGCGGCTGTCCCGACGCGTGCGTGACAAGCAGGGCTGGTTCGCCCGCCACACAGCCCCACCCCCAGAACCGGCGCCAATGTCCGTTTGGCTGGGCGGCCTCGCTTCTTGGGCTGGGCCACAACTACTGGTTCGGTGGGCTCGAGGTGGGCTGGGTTAACCTGTCCACTGTAAACAGTTCCTTCTTACCATTGATGTCTAGTGTGAAAGTGGATCCTGAACACTGAATAACTTTGTACAGCCCTCGCCTGGTAAAAACGTACTCTGCGGAGTACAGCTCACTGGGGACATAAGAAGCTCGGACGCCGTGTCTGGGCGGCGGTGGGGGTGTGAAGGAGTCCGACTGGGCCCGGAGGCGGGGAAGTAGACCGTGCGGTAACTGCTGGGGGTTGTGAGGTGTGTTGACGAACTCACCGGGTAGGGCTAGCGGTGCACCATAGACCAGCTCGGCTGATGACGTCTGTAGGTCTTCTTTGGGTCTCAAGTGGATGCTCAGGAGCACCCAAGGCAGCTCGTCCACCCAGTCAGGGCTGATGAGGCAGGCCATAAGTGCCAACTTAAGGTGATGGTGCAATCGAACTAGCCCGTTGGCCTGTGGGTGATAGGCCGTGGTGTGATGTAGCTTGATCCCCAGCCTGTTGGTGAGCTGTGTCCAGAGCACAGAGGTGAATTGGGCTCCCTAATCACTGGTGAGGTGGTTCGGGACGCTGAACCGGACATCCCAACCATTCAAAAGCGCTCGGGAACAGGAGTCCATGGAGGCATCGGGATCGCCTCGGGCCAACGAGTGGTGTGGTCTACCACTGTGAAAAGGTAATGGTTACCTCGGAAAACTGGTAAGGGTCTGACAATGTCCACATGTATGTGGCTGAACCTTTCCCAGACGTGTTCGAAATCTTGTACAGGCGCACTGGTGTCCCTGTGTACCTTGGAAAGCTGGCAATGGGTGCAGGTTCTGGCCCAGTCCGCAATCTGCTTCCGAAGCCTGTGCCAGACAAAACGTTCTGCCACCATATGGTCCATGGACCTGATGGAAGGGTGGGAAAGGTCATGGATATGATGGAAGACTTGCCTGCGCCACTGCTGGGGAACCACTGGTCGTGGGGTGCCCATGGAGACAACGTACGGATAGTGCCCTCACCGTGAAGAGTATGGAGGTCCTGGAAGCGCAGGCCCATGATGGCAGTCCTGAAGGCCCTTGTCTCCTCGTCGGACTTCTGGTCCCGAGCGAGATGGTCGAAGTTGAGGCCGGGTGTCAGTGCGCAAATGGCCGGTTATGAGAGTGCGTCGGCGACCACATTGTCTTTCCCCGCCTTGTGCTGAATGTCGGTGATGAACTCCGACACGAAGGAGAGTGACATTGTTGGCGGGCCAACCAGGGATCCCTTGCCATAGTGAGCGCCTGAGTAAGGGGTTTGTGGTCGATTAAAAATGGTGAAAAGCCTCCCTTTCAAGAAATAGCGGAAATGACGTGCCACCAGGTACATGCCTAGCAACTCACG
The DNA here is from genome assembly GCF_036971445.1 of Narcine bancroftii. NCBI lineage: Eukaryota > Metazoa > Chordata > Chondrichthyes > Torpediniformes > Narcinidae > Narcine > Narcine bancroftii. The sequence continues at coordinate 251,945,115 of NC_091469.1, read as the reverse complement.
ATCGTAAGTGCTATTCTTGCACTCTGGCGGGCGAAGAAGTCTGCTAAAGAATGCCAGTGGTTTCCACTGTCCGTTCACCTGCTGCTCCAGGACAGCGCCAACAGCTGTGGCAGAGGCATCGACTGAGAGTACCATATGCAGGTCGGTGCATGGGTGGACGAGCAGGGTAGCCTTCACGAGGGCATCTTTCGTGGCTTCGAATGCCCTGCTGGCCTCTGGAGTCCAGGCGAGTGTCTTGTCTTTGGCTGCGATGAGGGCGAAGAACAGCTGCATGGTGTGCGCAGCGCCTGAAATGAAGCTGTTATTGAAATTGACCATGCCCACGAACTCCTGTAGCCCTTTGAGGTTGTCCAGGTGTGGGAATTCCCTGATTGCAGCGACCTTCATAGCGGCAGGTGTGGCTCCTTCAGCCGTGATGGTATGGCCCAGGAACTGCATGGACTCTTGCCCGAACTGGCACTTGGCCGGATTGATTGTTAGGCCGAAGTCGGCCAGTCGGGAGAAGAGGGTGCGCAGGTGAGACTTGTGTTGTCCCCGGTCTCTGCTGATATCAAGGATGTCGTCCAGCTAAATGAATACGAAATTCAAATCCCTGCCCACTGGAAGGTCTGAGCGGCGTTCTTGAACCCGAACGGCATGTGTAGGAACTCGAACAAGTCGAAGGGGGTGATGATGACCGTTTTGGGTATGTCCTCGGGGTGCACCGGGATTTGGTGATACCCACGCACTAGGTCGACCTTGGAGAATACCCTTGCACCATGCAGGTTGGCCATAAAGTCCTGGATGTGAGGGATCGGGTAACGGTCAGGTACTGTTGTGTCGTTAAGCAGTCGATGATCTCCGCAGGGGCGCCAGCCGCCGGAGGCTTTCGGGACCAGGTGGAGGGGTGAGGCCCAAGGACTGTTGGACCGTTGAATGATCCCCAGGTCCTGCAGATGCGAGAACTCTTCCTTTGTTATCTGGAGCTTATCCAGCGGGAGCCAGAGTGCCTTGGCATGGACCGCCGGGCCTTGGGTGGGGATGTAATGAAACATCCTGTGGCGTGGTGAGGCAGCGGAGAGCTGCGGCTTGAGGAGGGACGGGAACTCATCCAGGATACACTGAAACTCGTCCTTAGGCGTGCTGACCGTGGCCATCTGCGGCTGCGCTGTGTGGAAGGCGTTGAGGCAAACAGATTGGAAGGGTCGGGCATCTACCAGTTGCCTACCTCAAATGTCAACCAGGAGTCCGTGGGCAAGGAGGAAGTCGACACCCAGGATGGCGGTTGGAAGGGACGAAACGGTGAACCTCCATGAGAACTTCCACTGGGCGATCTGGAAGTGGACAGTCTTGTCTCCATATGTTCTGATCTCCATCGAATTGGCTGCACGGAGGGGAGGTCCTCATGGCCGGTTCCAGGACTCTATGGCTGTGGCTGGCATGATGCTGATCTGGGCCCCAGTGTCGATGAGGAAGCGTCGGCTGCTAACTGAATCCAGCAGGAAGAGAAGGCTGTGTTCTTGGCCAGCCACCGCAGCCATTAACAGCGGCTGGCCTGCTCGTTTCCCTGGAACGAGCAGGGCTGACATCACTTCCGAGCCTTGGCTCATAGGAACATAGGAAGTAGGAACAGGAGTAGGCCAAAAATGGCCCATCGAGCCTGCTCCGCCATTCAATACGATCATGGCTGATCTAATTTATGACCTAACTCCACCTACCTGCCTTCTCCCCATATCCCCTAATTCTTCTATCATGTAAAAATTTATCTAACCGAATTTTAATTATGTTTAATGAGGCAGCCTCAACCACTTCCCTGGTTAGAGAATTCCAAACATTCACTACTCTCTGGGGAAAAACTATTTTTCTTCATCTCTGTCCTAAATCTACTCCCCTGAATCTTGAAACTGTGTCCTCTCGTTTTAGTTTCCCCGGCCAGCTCAAAAAACCTTCCTACATTTATCCTATCCATACCCTTCATAATCCTATATATTTCTATAAGATCTCCTCTCATTCTTCTGAACTCGAGCGAAAACAATCCTAGATGATTTAATCTTTCATCATAAGTCAACCCCTTCATGCCAGGGATCAACCTCGTAAACCTCCTCTGGACCGTCTCCAAAGCCAGCATATCCTTCCTCAAATATGGAGACCAGAACTGGACACAGTACTCCAGGTGCGGTCTCACCAGTACCTTATACAGTTGCAACATTACCTCCCTACTCCTGAATTCAATTCCTCTAGCGATGAAGGCCAACATTCCATTTGCCTTCTTAATAACCTGCTGCACCTGCTACCTAACTTTTTGCGATTCATGCACAAGCACTCCCAAGTCCCTCCGCACAACAGCATGCTGTAGTTTTTCACCCCTTAAATAATATTCAGCTCTTTTATTTTTTTTGCCAAAGTGGATAACCTCCCACTTACTAACATTGTACTCCATCTGCCAGACCTTTGCCCACTCGTCCAGCTTAACTATATCCCTCTGCAGACTCTCCACATCCTCATTACAATTTGCTCTTCCACTCAATTTGGTGTCATCCGCAAACTTAGCAACACCACATTTTGTCCCCTCCTCCGAGTCATCAATGTAAATGATGAACAGTTGTGGGCCTAACACTGACCCCTGCGGCACCCCACTTACCACTCTCTGCCAACCTGAAAAACTCCCATTTATCCCGACTCTCTGCCTCCTGTCAGACAACCAATTTTCAATCCAGGTCAATATACTTCCCTGGACTCCACTTTCCTGTAACTTACTGATAAGTCTCTTGTGCGGCACCTTATCAAATGCTTTCTGGAAATCCAAATATACAACATCAACCTGTTCCCCTCTATCCACCGCACCCATTATATCCTCAAAGAATCCTAACAAGTTTGTCAAACAAGATCTTTCTAAAACCATGCTGCGTCTGCCTGAATGAACCCTTACGTTCCAAAAGTTTCACTATTTCATCTTTAATGACGGCTCCAAGCATTTTTCCAACTACAGACGTCAAGCTAATTGGCCGATAATTTCCAGTTTTCTGCCTACATCCCTTCTTAAAAAGTGGCGTGACATTTGCTGTCTTCCAGTCTGCCGGGACCTGCCCAGAATCCAAGGAATTTTGGTATATGACCACCAATGCATCAACTATAACTTCTGCCATTTCCTTCAGAACCCTTGGATGCATATCATCAGGATCAGGTGATTTGTCTGACTTTAGTCCCATTAGTTTCTCCATCACTACTTCCTTTGTAACAACTATTTTATCAAGGCCCTCCCCAACATTCGCATCCTTAACTCCGCACTTGGGCATGCTGGACGTGTCTTCCACCGTGAAGACTGACACAAAATATTTGTTTAATGCCTCAGCCATTTCCTCATTTTTTGCTACCAGTTTTCCTTTTTCATCCTCCAAGGGGTCCTATGTTAACTCTGGCCATCCTCTTCCATTTTATATATTTATAAAATTTTTTGCTTTCTGTTTTTATATTTTGTGCCAATTTACTTTCATAATCCCTTTTCCCATTTCTTATTACCTGCTTTGTAACCCCTTGTTGTCTCTTAAAGTTATCCCAATCTTCCAGTTTCCCACTGCTCTTTGCAGCTTTGTACACCTATGCCTTCAATTTTATACTCTCCTTTATTTCCTTTGTTAACTACGGTTGATTTTTCCCTCCCTTGCTGCCCTTTTTCCTGACCGGAATATATTTTTGTTGAGCATTGCAAAATATTTCTTTGAAAATCTTCCACTGTTCCTCAACTGTTTCATCAATTAGCCTGTGGTCCCAGTCCACTCTGCCCAATTCCTCCCTCATCCTATGGTAGTCACACCCCTGTTTAAGCATAATATATTTTAGATCTAACTATTTCCCCTTCTATCTGAATGAGAAATTCAATCATACTATGATCGCTATTTCCCAGATGCTCTCTGACTATTACATCATTTACTCTACCTATCTCATTGCACAACACTAGATCCAGGAGAGCATTTTCTCTTGTGGGTTCCTTAACATGCTGCTCTAGAAAGCTATCATGAATGCATTCTATGAAGTCCTCTTTCAGACTCCCACGACCAACTTGATTTTCCCAATCTATGTGGAAGTTAAAGTCCCCCATGACTACTGCCATATCATTATTACATGTCTCACTTATCTCTCTCACGGTGTCGAAGGCTTTGGTGAGGTCAACAATACTTATCTCTCTATTTATTTCCTGTGCCACTAAACTATTGTTATTTGGTGGGCGATAGATAACACCCACCAATAATTTTTTCCCTTTGTTATTCTTTATCTCTACCCAAGTGGACTCAACATTATGCTCTTTAGATCTTGTATCATCCCTCACTACTGCCTGGAGCTCATCTTTGATTAAGAGTGCAACTCCACCTCCCTTACCATCCTGTCTATCTCTTTGCACCACCTGATACCCTTGAAAGTTTAATTCCCATTTAGGGTCACCTTGTAGCCATGTTTCCGTGATGGCTACCAAATCATAGGCATGGGTACCGATTTGCGCCTCAAGTTCACTAACCTTATTTCTAATACTGCGGGCATTCAGATAAAGTGCCTTTATGCTCTTTGTCCTTTTAATATCTAGTGACTTCTGTAACCTTTTGATTTTTCTGCCCACTATTTTGCTTTGTAATTTTCTTAAGACTATCATTGACCCAAAAACTCACTGCACCATCTGATTTTTTACTTTCTCCTCCCAACATTACTTTTCCTATTTTACTTTTCCTGGCCATTACTTTATCTTCCCTACCCTTTTCCCTATCACTCTGGTTCCCATACACCTGTCAAATTAGTTTAAACCTTGCCCTACTGCTGTACCAAACATATTTGCCAAAATGTTGATACCTTTTGGATTTAGGTGCAACCCGTCCCTCTTTTAAAGATCATGCCTTCCCCAAAAGAGATCCCAATGATCCAAGAAGCCAAATCCTTGCCTTGTACACCAGCACCTCAGCCACACGTTTATTTTCCTTATCCTTACATTCTTTTCATCACTTGCATTTTGAGCAGTTAGTAATCCCAAGATCACCCTAGCATTCCTGTCTTTCAGCTTTCGTCCCAGCTCACTGTAATCCCTTTTCATTAGCTCCTCACTTTTCTTGTCAATGTCATTTGTACCTACATGTACCAAGACATCAGGCTGTTCTCCCTCTCCTCTCAGAATATTTTGGACCCGATTTGTGATATTTCGCACCCTTGCACCAGGGAGGCAGCACACCATGCGGGTATACTTATCTGGCTCACAGAACCTCCTGTCTGTACCCCTGACAATGGAGTCCCCAATAACTACTGCATTTCTCCTTTTCTTTTGCACTACTCTACCAGGCTCATTGCCATTGACCTGGTGCCCGTGGCCATCTTCTCTCCGGTCATCTCCCTCAACAGAATCCAACACAACGTAACTGTTGCTAAGAGGGATAGTCACTGGTGTGCTCTCCATTTTTCTCGCTTTTTTCTTTCCCCCCCTGACGTTTTCCCACTTACCTGACACGGGTTCTGGAGTATTTATCGCCCTGAAAGTTGAGTCGATCAACTCCTCACTCTCCCTTACAATCTGCAACTCCATATCCCTAATTCGCTCCCTTAGTAACTGCATCTCGGTACACCTGGTGCAGATGTGGCCATTTGGGAGGGTGGACATCACCCATTGTTCCCACATCTGACACCCAGTACAGAGCACTAACCCTATTAGCATGACTCTGAATACAAAGGCAAATAACTCAGCTTACCTTTTCTCCTTGCCTGCTTTCGCCGAAGCCTGATAAGCCAAAGCCAGGAAGTCTCACTCCTTCACTGCTTCACTCACTCACTGGGCCACTCCCTCCCCTTTCACTCCTTTTATTGGCCCCTTGACCAATTAACCCTGTCACTTTCAGCAAGCTCCTCCTCCTCTGACTCTCCAAGCTCCTCCTCCGACTCCCAGCCGAACCAAGTAGGCCCAAGCCCCGGTAAGCCCCCGACTTTAATAGCTTACCTTCTCCTCACTTTCAGCAAGCTCCTCCTCCTCTGACTCACTTTCAGCAAGCTCCTCCTCCTCTGACTCACAGCCCGACTCTCTCCAAGCTCCTCCTCCGACTCCAAGTAGCGCTGGTGGAAGAAGCAGAGGCCTGAAGTGGATGACTTGCTTCTAGCTATGCTCTGAGGCCCTTGCAGGGGCCGGATGTTCCACCGCAGCGCGAGAGGAAGGCTTGGCATCGTCATGCCCGTGACTCGTAACCTGCTGGACTCCTGAGCCCTCCGGGAATCGTTCGAGCCATAGCTCCTGAGCCTTTTGAGCGACCTTCCTCGGGTCGACGAAGCTCTCCTGGGTCAGTAACGGCCAGATGTCTTCAGGCAGATAGTCAAGGAAGATCTGCTCTAAGAGTGGGCAGTTGGTGTGATCGCCCATGAGCACGAGCATCTTGTCCATCAACTCGATTAGAGTTCTGTCCCCCAAGGTATTGAAGCGCAGCATCCAAACAGCATGCTGGTGCCTGGAGAGACCGAGGGAGCCGGTGAGCTCCCGTTTGATGGTTCTGTATTTATCTTCCGCGGATGGGTGCTGAACAAGGTGCAGCACTCGTTTGGCGGTGGCCTGGTCCAGGGCGGCGACCACATGGTAAAACTTGATCGAATCCGATGCAATCTGGCAGAGGTGAAACTGAGCCTCTGCATGGCTGCAACAGGTCTCCGGCTCCTGAACCCAGAAGTCAGGAAACTTGATGGCTATAGCGTTGATGGAAAGGTTGTTCATGTCAGGTTCAAAGACGTTTGAACCTGTCGGGGTCACCAATTGTAGCGGCGGCTACACTGCTAACTGAAGGATTGCACACCCAGACAGGTTGAGTTCAGTTAGCAAAACTCATTTATTGCAGGCTGCCTGGCTGGTCTTGTACTCCCAGCCCGGACCTGGCTGAGAACCACGCTGGGGGGCCCCAATGTCACCGGGGGATCACGAGGGTCACCAAGTGTGGGCTTCTGAGCCCAGTGCCGAGGTCGGGAGGAAACCCCCGACGGCACCATTTTGGCCTACTGCCATAATATCAACTTTTTGCAATAAATCCTTCTGAATTTCCCACACCTTAAAAGGATCTTCTATCTTATTAACTGTATCTTTACATTCTTCTACCGCCATCTGATGTTCCTGAAAATCTTCAAATTTTTGAACTTTAATTTTATCAACATTTTGCCATATATGTCTTCATTACAGTCGTATCTTCTCTAATAGCTCCCAGTTGAGTAGTAAAATCTGCTTTCACCTGCAAAATCTGCATCAATTTTTTCACCGATTGAATCAATTTTTTCACAAGTTTTATCAAAAATCTGTGGATCAAGAGGTTTCTGGGTAACATAATATGCACCCATTTTACCTTCTGATTCCTCTCCCTGTGGTTGCAGCACAAGACTTTCCTCTTCCACTCCTACCTCCTTCTCCTCTTCTGTAGATGTAGCCAATGGTTGAAATTGTAAATGGACTTTCTGCTTAGCCCTCTTTGACCTGCTACTGTAGTTAAATTCGGGTCTGCAGGCTCCGACTCCGTCCCTTCTGCAGTGCGCATGCGTGGGACAGTCATTTCTGTAGTTTTCTTCCATGCTCCAGTGCCATCTTCTCCAGCTCCCTGAGAAGGTGGCGCTGGAATTTGAATCCTTACCTGAGGAGGCTTGGTAGATCAAGGCTGGAGAGGAACCAGGATCGGAGACTGAGTCTTCAAGAAGAGTTTTAAAATTATTCACTATTTTAAAAAGTCAGGTATTAATTAATTCTGCTAGGAAAGGCTTGTTCCATGTCTTCTCACTACACCCTCAGGCCACACACCCCCTCGGTGCCTTTTATTGTCACTTTGATTTAGGGTACATTGATAGGCCAATGAGTCGGCTCCAGCAAGCCGAGTTCAATCCTGGTTCCAGCCCTGCATGCATTCTCCTTGTAGGCATGGATTTCCATCAGTGGCTCTGATTTCCTCCTACATTCCCGAAGTTATTTGGGCAGGTTAATTGGCCTACTGTAAGTAACTCCTTTAGTACATATAAATGTCAAAGGCATCGAGGGAGTTGATGGGCAGGCATAAGAGAGGATTAACCTGTACAGATTTATGGGGAACAGAGGGAGAATGAGAGTGTGGGAGCTGGCATGACCCAGTGGGCTAAATGGCCTCTGTTGATGTTACATGTGAATATGGTTGTGAACCTGTTTTAGAGTCTCAGGAGACCTGTGGGGTGGCATGTTGCAGAGTCTATTTTAAGGGATAGAGGATAATGAACTGAAAATGGCAGGGTATGGGTGTGAATGCAGCAGTGCGTTTCAGTGTCCGGAAGGTGGAGAGTGGAGATGAATTGAACAGTACAGTCCATCGGTGTCGTGCAGGGACAGAGCATGGGCCCCGAATAAAGCACGCCCCTGACTTCTTGTCACTGGAGCTGTTATTTCTGTATCCCACCACTTGTGAGGTGAATCTGGGTCAGCTGCAGGCTGCCAGTCATGTAATACACTTGGGGATGACTGGTTTGTAAGTTTCACATCTAACATCATTTGAGAAAGCCTTATCTGGTTACCGTTTGCTTTGCCTCTCGGCAAGAACGGGAACAACTGCTGGAGACTCCACTCATTTATAGAATTAGAACCATCAAACACTACAGCACAAAAACAGGCCCTTTGGCCCATCTAGTCTGTGGTGAGTTATTAATATACCCAGCCCGATTGATCTGCACTCGGACAAATATGTACCTGTCCAAATTTCTCTTAAATGTCAAAATTGAGTCCACATTCACCACCGCCACTGGCAGTTCATTCCACACTCTGCCTGAAGAAGTTTTCCCTAATATTCCTTTTAAACATCTCACCTTTTATCTTGTCTCAGCCAGCCTCTGTGGGGAAAAAAGCCTGTTTGCATTTACTCTAACTATATAATTATGATCTGGACTGAAGATGGTTGCAGCACCATGTATATATAAATCCATGCTCTCTTTCAGATGTATCAAATTGCAATTCAGTGAAGAGACCACCCAGTCTGCTGCCTGGGACTGGCTGAAAACAAATCAGATGCCTTCCTTGGTTACAACAAAAGAATCCAGGTATGGTCAAAGGGATAAAGTGGAGCACTAGTGAGAGGAGTGAAGGCTTTGAATGAAATTCTCACTGAGTTGATCACGGCTCCTAGTGTTGATGCATTCATGGCACCTGGCATTGCTGGCAAGGCTACTGCTTATGGATTCTGTGATTACCCAGGAGACAAAATGCAGTCTTGACCCATTGCAAAGGAATGATTTACTGAACATCTCTGAGGGACATTTGTGACTCCACTATATTCTTGTGGATCTGAAACCACATCAGCAACATTGGGTAAAGATTATCCGCATTGGGGAAAAAAATAATCAGGGTGCTGGAAATCTAAAATAATGACAGAAGATTTTAGAAATACTCAGTAGTTAAGCCTGGAGACGACTGGAAGTACGGACCTCTACTCAACCATTCACGCTCGCGGCCTGCGGTGGGCTGGCCACATTGACCATATGGAGGACGGCCAATTGCCCTAAGATGTCCTCTATGGTGGGCTACCAGATAATCCCTGTCCTGTTGGCCGCCTACATCTTCGCTACAAAGACGTAATCAAGCGCAATCTCCAGTCATTCCATGTCAACCATACTGACTGGGAGGGCCTCGCAAAAAATTGTACTGCATGGCATTCCGTGATTCGCAGTGGCACGTCATAATGTGCCACCAACTACAAAAAGTTCTGTGAGGGCAGAAGAGCTATAAGGCACCGTGTTCATCTTTGCTCACAAAGGGATGGGCCATGATGATCAGAAACAGACAGCATTTCCCTTCCCACAGCTGCTGCTTGACCGGTTGAGTATTTCCAGCACTTCTGTTTTTCTTTGGACACTAACTAAAACATTTACCTGCCAAATAAAGCAGCTTTACTTAACCCAGAATGCACGAGCCCAAAAAGATGTCTGCATTGAATAAGTCATAGGATGAGGTGTCCCTGAATTGCACAGTTAAGGCAGAGTGGTTGGAATCGCAGGTAGAATGAGGAACTTAGCTGTTAGACAGGTTCTGAAGAAAAATATCCTGAAATCTAGGACTGGAGCTCGTTTGATGGGATAGTAAGCAGTAATGAAGACCAGTGCCTGAAATTGAGTGAAGCCATTATGAGACTGGTCTGGATTGGACGATTTGGATTGAAGGATATGTTCTGGGCTGGACGACTCTGACTCAAGCTGTACATCACGGCTGCTTTGATCACCCGCTGAGGGATGACAGTAGGGCTTGTTCAAATAAGACAGTAAGGTGGTGGGCAGGGTGTGGGGGAGGGGGGTGGTGGAAACCAATTCCTTGGTTAACCACAAAAACTGGATCCAAGATAGTATGGGAAATCTCCTGAATGCACAAAAGTGGCTGGAGCTGTGGGTCGCAGCGGAGTATTGGTGGTAAAGGTTACTGTATCTGTCAGTGGTATGGCGTTTTCCAGTTCCATTCAATCCCTAGCAACCTGTGAGCTTTGCCATAGCCAATACATAACTCAAGTATGTTACTGTGGCATTTGCAAATTGACTTTTCGCTAAATTAACATTCAAGTTTGCTTTGGATAATCTTACAATTTGTCCAATTCCCTTAGATGTTCTTCCCATGTGTCACTTTTTGTGACCAAGTCATCAATATAAGCATCTGTATGTGTTAACCCTTGGATAACCGAATTAATCATCCTTTGGAATGTTGCAGGGGCATTTTTCATGCCAAAAGGTAATATATTATACTCATGTAATATGGAGTTTAAAAAAAGCCAAAATATTTTTTCCTCTCTCAATTGAAGAAACACACCAGTAACCCTTCAACAAATCCAACTTGGTAAGAAATTTAGCTTTCCAAATTTTATTAATACAGTGTTATGAGCCCAGAGGACCCCAAAACCCAGCAGCAATAGATAATCACCAAGACAAATGGTTACTTGAATAAAAGTTGCTTTTAATTATCTTTAAACATGAAAACAGAATCACAACTTATCACTAATGACTTACCTCACCACCTTCTAATTCTAAGCACACATGTATGAAATGTGTAAGTTCAGAAAAGTTCTTTGGTTTGCAGTCCAATCTCATTTCTCATTCCTCTAAGTTCACTGGTTGGAGGCAATTCTTATACTGTGCACAGAATTTAACATTTATGAAGTTTACCATGATTTGGTGCTTGAAAGGTAAATAAATGGTTACCACTCAGGAAGGTTCTTTTTGGTTTTCAGAGAGATTTGTTGTTTACTGAACATGCACAACTGATTCCTTTTTAATCAGTCACTTCAGTGTCTTGATGAAGAAACTTGCCCCCTCAGACTGACAGTCCTCTCCTCTTGTATGAACCACAAATGCTTTGACCAGGCTGAATAAAGCACTCACAACCCATCTTCCAAATGGGGTTTTCCACAAGCTTGTCCTGTTCCAGTCCCAGCTGCCGCCTGGAGAGGTTTGGCATTAGGTAATCCTGCCTGCCTACGTGCTGTTTCTGTGCACTTGGAAGACCAGGGGGTATCCTGTCGGTGTCTTATCATGTCGTTATCCTCATTGTTCTTATTCACAACCCTGTCTTTGTTCTAATTTACATCTTCCCGATCCTCAGGGCTGTGTCCTCTTCTTATGTAGAACTGACTAATACTGTTACTAATTACATATTCAAACTTGCTAATTCTATCTATCTGGGGCTAGAAGACCCTTATCTCATTCAGACTAACTCTACTTCCTACATTCTGTTATCTATTGCTGATTCTAGGAGATTCTTATCTTACTCAGACTGATTCTGCTTCCTGCATTCTATCCATGTCTCATCCTGTTTGTACTGGCTTCATTCATTTACTCATGTATCAGTTTTTGTTTCTTCATGTTCATATTTGTATATCAGTTTTTATCATCTCTCACACAGGTGATAGTTGTAACAAAAATGTATCACCATCCATTGCTGCAGTTTTTCAACACAAGGTTAAATTAGCTTGAAAAAAAAACTGTTAACTAATAAATTACAAAAACTCCATTTTCAATCCAAAAGGACAAATGCCCATAAAATGTTACTAGCCCAGAGGACCCCAAAACCCAGCAGCAAGAAATTCACCAAGACAAATAGTTATTTAAACAAAAGTTGCTTTTAATTATCTTTAAACATGAAGATAGAATTACGCTTTAACCTCTCGCTATTGACTTACCTAACCTAACTTAACCCCCTTCTAATTCTAAGCGCACGTGCATGTAATGTGTGTGCAAGTTCAGAAAAGTTCTTTGGTTCACAGTCCAATCTCACTTTTCATTCCTCCAAGTTCACTGGTTGCAGGCAATTCTTATACTGTGCATTCTTGTTGGTTTTCAGAGAGAGATTTGTTGTTCGCTGAACATCCACAACTGATTCCTTTTTAATCAGTCACTTCAGTGTCTTGCCGAAGAAACTTGTTGCCCCCCTCAGAGTTCTCTAGGTGATAAACGCTTTCTTTCAGGTCAACACAGAATGCCTTTTTGTTTCTCTTATTTCAAGTGAAACATTAGACTGCCAGTCCTCTCCTCTTGCATGAACCACAAATGCTTTGACCAGGCTGAACTAAGCACTCACAACCCATCTTCCAAATGGGGTTTTCCACAAGCTTGTCCTGTTCCAGTCTCTCTCTCTCTCTCTCTCTCTCTCTCTCTCTCTCTCTGTCTCTGTCTCTGTCTCTGTCTCTCTCTCCTCTCTCTCTCCTCTCTCTCTCCTCTCTCTCTCCTCTCTCTCTCCTCTCTCTCTCCTCTCTCTCTCCTCTCTCTCTCCTCTCTCTCTCTCTCTCTCTCTCTCTCTCTCTCTCTCTCTCTCTCTCTCTCTCTCTCTCTCTCACACACACACACAGAGAAAACCTGTTTTACACTCTCTGCTTGCAAAACCGCATGAACCTCTTAGAACAGCAAGTCCCCTTCCAGACAAGGCTCCAACAAGCTCTTTCATCTGTTGACTTTTTGTAAACAACAATCCATTAGTGAAATCTCTTAGATACTCTCCAAAGCTTTTGCAAAGGCTGTTAGTCCCAACATGTCTAGCATGAGCAGAGCTCCATTATTTTAAATAAAATCTGTTTTAAAGTGTTTGATTGCAACCTACACTAAAAGAACCTTCCCCAATTTATCTCCCAAAAACATATCTATGTTCTGTCGCACTGGACTGCTAGGAAGGTCAACAGGCAGCTAGTCCTATTAAGACCAGAGCAGAGCCCAACAAAATGGTTCCAAGGTCTAAACCTACTTTGGGTATGCTCACCCCATTGGAGTCCAGTACACCTATTCCATCCTTTATTTCTCAGCTCCAATGCAAATGTTATTGAAACTAATACACAAAAGTGCTGGAGAACCTGCTGAGTTCTCCAATACAAAGGCTCTCCAGCACTTTGTGCAGTGGACTACAATCCCAGCACCTTTGGGCTTTCCTGTTTCGGCAGCGCATGCGAGATTTCCTGGTCCCGTCAGGAGCAACACGGTTAGCGAAATGCTACTACAGCACCAGTAATTGGGACCAGGGTTAAAGTCCTGCGCTGTCTGTGAGGAGTTGTTACGTTCTCCCCATGTCTGCATGGGTTTTCCCCAGGAGTTCCAGTTTCCTCCCACCATTTGAAATGTACCAGTGGTGATAGTGTAGAAGATTTGTGGTTAATTAAGCATTATTTTGTGACATTGTAAAGAATTCTGGAAGTTTTTAACATTGTATATGACCAGCTCTTATTGCTAAGGATTATGGGGTTGAAACTATAGAGTGAACCTTTTGGGGGAAAAAAAACACTTAAAGGTTTACATCTCCATAGAAGGGCTGTCAAAGTAAATCAGTTGTAATGGTTCTCGTATCAAGAAAGAGCAACAATCCTACATCTGTAGGAAACATTAGCTGTGAAAGAGTTGAATGAGTAATTGAAGCTAAGGTTTATTAGAATTTTTTGGAGACGTCTCTGACTAAACGAAGAAATTCTAAATCCATGAGAAAATGTGAAAACTGTTTCCAATTAGAACACGTGAAGTCCTACGTAGTCATTGATCTAATTTACTATATAAATTGACCCATTTCAATATGAAATTTGAGACAGGGTATCAGTACTACAGAAATATCACTGCTATTTCATAGTGTTGCCCCTCTCTCCCACCGGTTATAATTGAAGTATTAGAACTGGTTGTATTTTAAACCTTGTTCTGTGGTTCTCTGCTGTGTTCTTATTCATAGCTAAGTTTGCAGCACAGGAAAACTTTAACAATAGGTTAATTGAGTGTAATTGAGTGTTGCCATGCTGTACGTCTAAATTTTTTTAAAGCTATTGCCAAAACTAGTCCACTTTTATTCTTTTCAGTACAGCTAATGTTTCTGAAGTGCACAAATTTATAAATGAGCAAAGACCACAAAAATGTGAAAAGCGAAAGATGTTAGACATGCAGAGGGAGATGAGCACTGCTGGCAACACGCAGCGGGTCAGGCAGCATCTGCAGAGAAAAAAAATAATTTTTCAGGTTGAAGAGTCTTCATCGATGAGTTGGTAAAGGCAATAGTTGTTCTGTAACAAAAGCAGTGAGGGAAAGTTGTTGCTCAAGAACTTTGTACACATCTGTAATCGTAATGGGATCTTTAACAGCTGCTGAATGAATGAGGGACCTTGGTTTATTGTTTTCAGTTCAAGAATGTGGATAGCACCAATACAATGAGTGGTAGAGATCTGGGAAGTATTGTAGAGTAGAAGAATCTCTGAGTACAGGTACATAGTACCTTGGAAGTGGTCACAGGTAGATCGCATGGTCATAACATAACATATAACATAACAATTACAGCACGGAAACAGGCCATTAGGCCCTTCTAGTCCGCACCGAACCAAACACCCCTTTCTAGTCCCACCTCCCTGCACAATGCCCATAACCCTCCATCTTCTTCTCATCCATATACCTGTCCAACCTTTTCTTAAATAATACAATTGACTCCGCCGCCACTATTTCTCCCGGAAGCTCATTCCACACGGCTACCACTCTCTGAGTAAAGAAGTTCCCCCTCATGTTACCTCTAAACCTCTGCCCCTTAATTCTTAACTCATGTCCTCTTGTTTTAATCTTTCCTCCTCTTAACGGAAATAGTCTATCCACATCCACTCTGTCTATCCCTTTCATAATCTTAAATACTTCTATCAAATCCCCTCTCAACCTTCTACGCTCCAAAGAATAAAGACCTAATCTGTCCAATCTCTCCCTATACTCTAGATGCTTAAACCCAGATAACATTCTGGTAAAACTTCTCTGCACTCTCTCCACTCTGTTTATATCCTTCCTATAATTAGGCGACCAGAACTGCACACTGAACTCCAAATTAGGCCGCACCAACGTCTTATACAATCTCAACATCACCTCCCAACTCCTATATTCCATGCAATGATTGATAAAGGCCAGCATACTAAAAGCCTTCTTCACCACCCTATTCACGTGAGTTTCTACCTTCAGGGAACGATGTACCGTTACTCCTAAATCTTTCTGCTCTTCTGTATTCCTCAATGCTCTCCCATTTACCATGTATGTCCTATTCTGATTCTTCTTACCAAAATGAAGCACCTCACACTTATCAGCATTAAATTCCATCTGCCATTTATCAGCCCACTTTTCTAAGCAGCCCAAATCCCTCTGCAATCCTTGAAAACCTTCTTCATTATCCACTATTCCACCTATCTTAGTATCGTCTACATATTTACTAATCCAATTCACCACCCCATCATCTAGATCATTAATGTATATAACAAACAACAATGGGCCCAATACAGATCCTTGAGGCACACCACTGGTCACCGGCCTCCAACCTGACAGACAATTATCCACTACCACTCTCTGGCCTCTCCCTTTCAGCCAATGTTCAATCCATTTGACTATCTTAAAATTTATACCTAAAGACTGCACCTTCCTAACTAACCTTCCATGTGGTACCTTATCGAAGGCCTTACTGAAGTCCATATAGACAACATCCACAGCGCCACCCTCATCCACATTCCTAGTCACCTCTTCAAAAAATTCAATCAGATTGGTCAAACATGACCTTCCTCCCACAAATCCATGTTGAGTGCTCCTGATCAGACCCTGTCTATCCAGATGTTTATATGTACTATCTCTAAGAATTTTCTCCATTAATTTACCTACCACAGACGTCAAACTTACAGGCCGATAGTTGCCAGGCTTCCTCCTTGAACCCTTTTTAAATAACGGAACCACATGCGAAATGCGCCAATCCTCCGGCACTATCCCCATATCTAATGACATTTGGAAAATTACCGCCAGAGCCTCTGCTATTTCCTCCTTCACTTCTCTCAATGTCCTGGGGAAGATCCCGTCTGGTCCCGGAGACTTATCCACCTTTATATTCTTCAAAAGCCTTAAAACTACACCTTTTGTAATCTCTATATTCCCCATATTTACCCAATTTGCTTTTTTTTTTATCTCACATCTCCCAATATCCTTCTCCTTAGTGAATACCGAAGAAAAGAAACTGTTCAATATCTCCCCCATTTCTCTAGGCTCCACACACAGTTTTCCGCTCTGATTTTCTAAGGGACCAATTTTGTCTCTAGCTTTCCTCTTACCATTAACATATTTGTAGAACTCTTTTGGATTAGTTTTCACCCTGCTTGCCATAGTTTCCTCGTACCTTCTTTTAGCTTTCCTAATTCCTCTCTTAAGATTCCTCTTACATTCAATGTATCTTTCAAACATCTCCTTAACTCCATGCTTCTTATATCTAATGTACGCCTCCCTTTTTCTTCGAACCAAGTTTCCAATATCCCTTGAAAACCACGGCTCTCTCAAACCTTTTGCCCCTCCTTTTAACCTAACAGGAACATAAAGCTTTTGCACTCTCAAAATCTGATCTTTAAAAGACTTCCATCTCTCTACTACATCCTGCCCATAAAACAAATTGTCCCAATGCACACCCTGCAAGTCCTTTCGCATCTCCTCAAATCTAGCTTTTCCCCAATCAAAAACCTCAACCCTTGGCCCTGACTTCTCTCTTTCCATAATGACATTGAAGCTGATGGCATTATGATCACTGGACCCGAAGTGCTCGCCAACACTAACCTCCGTCACTTGACCCATCCCATTTGCCAACAGTAGATCTAACACTGCTCCTTTTCTGGTCGGCACCTCTACATATTGTTGTAAAAAACTATCTTGCACACATTTCACAAACTCTAACCCATCCAGTCCTTTCACAGAATGTGTTTCCCAATCTATATGTGGAAAATTAAAATCTCCCATAATTACAACCCTGTGCTTATCACAAGGTATCTACTATCTCCCTACAGATTTGTTCCTCTAGGTCTCGGTCCCCTCCGGGTGGTCTATAATACACCCCTACAAGTGTAACCTCTCCTTTCCTACTCCTCAGTTCCACCCAAATAGCCTCCGTGGATGTGCCCTCTAATCTATCCTTCCTAGGCACCGCTGTAATATTTTCCCTGACAAGCAATGCAACCCCACCTCCTCTTGCCCCTCCGACTCTATCACACCTAAAACAACGAAACCCAGGGATATTCAGTTGCCAATCACATCCCTCCTGCAACCATGTCTCACTAATCGCTACCACATCATACTTCCAAGTATCAATCCACACCTTCAGCTCATCCACCTTTTTTACATATTGGCCATCAGTCAGACTATTGAGTATAGAAGTTGGGAGGTCAGGCTGTAGTTGTACAAGATGTTGGTGAGGCCCCATTTAGAGTACTGTATCTGATCATCAAGCTGGAGAGAGTACAGAGAAGATTGAAAAAGATGTTGCCAGGCCTGAGCACTAGGGAGAGGTTGAGCAAGCTGGGGCTTTATTCTTTGGAGCACTGAAGGATGAGGGGTGAACTCATAGAGGAGTCCAAAGTCATGATATGTATAAATTGGATAAATGTAGAGAGTCTGTTGCTAGGGTACAAGAATCGATAGCCAGAGGGCATAGTTTTACGGGTGGGGGGAGAGATTTAACAGGAACTGAGGGATAATCTTTTTTACACAGAGGTCAGTGGGTGTATGAAATGAGTTGCTGGAGGAGATGGTTAAGGCAGGTGCTATTGCAGTGTTAAAGAAAATAATTGGACAGATACATGGATAGGATGGGTTTAGAGGGAGATGGGCCAAACACAGGCTGCAGGGACTAGCATGAGTGGGGAATTTTGGTTGATGCGTGTAAGTTGGGCTGAAGGGCCTGTTTCAACATTGTGGGACTATAATGTGCTGTCACATAGTGAGAAGCCCATGGTAAGTTGGGATCCATGTTTAATGGAGCAGAGTGCAAGACCTCTTCTTGTGCTTTTCTGATGAAACTTCCTGTCTCTTCTGCCTCCATTTAGTGCCACAAATGAAGCGTGGAGGTTGTTGTCATCTTACCTTGACCGTTACCAGTCTCGGAGTTCACAGTACCATCACTGTGTAATTAATAAACTGTTGTCACATGGAGTGCCTCTTCCCAACTGGCTTGTCAACAGCTACAAGGTAAATTGTTGCTCATTTCCCAGATAATTCAGAGCTGCTCTTTAGCTGGGACATCCTACTCATTTATTGCTTCTATAAGAACAACATGGATCGAAGAATTTCATTTCAAACTGCATATTGAATCAGAATTTATTGTAATGAACATGTCACAAACTTCTTCGTTTGCAGCAGTATCACAGGGCAAATATTGGTATAACATTACATTTAAAGATAAATAAGTTGGTGCAAAAAATAAGAGAAAATAAGGTAATGTCTGTGTTTCATTGTCCATTCAGAAATCTGATGGCAGAGGGGAAGAAGCTGTCTTTGTGCCACTGAGTGTTCGTCTGTAGGCTCCTGTCCCTCCTTTGCAATGGTAGCAGTGTGAAGACGGCATAGCCTGGATGGTGAGGGTCCTCGAGAATAGAAGCTGCTTTCTTAAGACCCCACCATTTATAGACGTCCTCAATGGAGTGATGTCTGTGATGGCGCTGGCTGAGTTAACAACTCTCTGTAGTTTCTTGTCCTGTGCAATACCAGACAGTGATGCAACCAGTCAGAATGCTCTCCACTGTACACCTGTAGAAATTTGCCAGTCTTCGGTGACACACCGAATCTCCTCAAACTCCTCACAAAGTATCCCCTCTGGTGAGTTTCCTTCGTGATGGCATTGACATGGAGGCTCCAGAACGGATCCTCAGAGATGTTGACACCCAGGAATTTGATGTTTTTGACCCTCTCCACATCTGACCCCTTGTGTCCTGATTTCCTCTTGAATCAGCTCTTTGGTTTTGCTAACATTGAATGGAAGGTTGTTGTTGGGGCACCACTCAACTAGACGATATATCTCTCTCCTGTACACTTCCTCATCGCCGTCTGATTCCGCCAACAATCAAGGTGTCATCAACAAATTTGTATACTGCATTTGAATTGTGCCTGACCACACAGTCATGGGTGTAGAGCAGTGGGCTAAGCATGCATCCATTTTTTTTAAATTTTTTATTTTTTACACTATAAACCACATTGATCAAGATACAGTAGGATTTCAGTTGGTAGTATGCCAACACTGTATCGTGAGTTATATTTATCCTTCAATTGTTCAAAGGATAATAGTTTATTTCCCGAAAAACAATTTTCTATTCTTTTGATCCCTTTTTTCTCCCATTCTCTAAAGGAAAGGTTATCTATTGTAAAAGGGATTAGCTGATTTTGCATCAGTATTAGTTTTGGTAGTTGGTAATTTGTTTTATTCCTTTCTACATGAATCTTCTTCCAAATGTTGAGCAGATGATGCAATTCCTACTTTGTACCAATTCCTACTTTGTACCAATTTTTCATCCCATTTATATAATATGTGTTCAGGTATCTTCTCCCCTATTTTATCT
This sequence comes from Narcine bancroftii, assembly GCF_036971445.1. Classification (NCBI taxonomy): domain Eukaryota; kingdom Metazoa; phylum Chordata; class Chondrichthyes; order Torpediniformes; family Narcinidae; genus Narcine; species Narcine bancroftii. Next base: position 251,925,319 of record NC_091469.1, on the reverse strand, counting down.
AGTTCTAATCTAGTCCAATCTGGCTTTTCCCTTGTTTGATAAAAAAACTGATAGGTATCTTAATTGTGCGGCTCTATAATAATTCTTAAAATTTGGTAGTTGTAAGCCTCCTTGTTTATACCATTCTGTTAATTTATCTAGTGCTATCCTTGGTTTCCCCCTTTAAATCCTTGAAAAATTTCTCTGTTAAGTGTATTGGTAATGCCTGAAATAGGTATTGTATCCTTGGGAAAATGTAAATTTTAATACAGTTTATCTTTCCTATCAGTGTTAGTGGTAAATCTTTCCAATGCTCTAAGTTGTCTTGTAATTTTTTCATTAGTGGATAATAATTGAGTTTATATAGATGGCCGAGGTTTTTATTTATTTGTATACCTAGATATAGCATTGCTTGCGTTTGCCATCTGAATGGTGATTCTTCCTTAAATTTTGAGAAATCCACATTATTCATTGGCATTGCTTCACTTTTATTTGCGTTGATCTTGTACCCCGATACTTCTCCATATTCCTTCAATTTCCTATGTAGTTCTTTTATTGATATTTCTGGTTCTGTTAAGTATATTATAACGTCATCTGCAAATAGACTGATTTTATATTCCTTGTCTTTTATTTTTATCCCTTTTATTTTCTGTTCTTATCAGTTCTGCTAGTGGTTCTATGGCTAACGCGAACAATAAGGGAGATAGTGGGCATCCCTGCCTTGTTGATCTGCTTAAGTTAAATTTTTTTGTTATATATCCATTTACTGTCACTTTCGCCAATGGCCCCTTATATAATGCTTTAATCCAATTAATAATTTCTCTGGTAAGCTGAATTTTTGTAGTACTTTGAATAAATAATTCCATTCTCTGCCTTCTCTGCGTCTAAAGCAACCGCTACTGTTGGAGTTTTATTTCCTTCTACTGCATGAATTAAGTTAATAAATTTACAGATATTGTCTGTTGTTCGTCTTTTTTTGATAAATCCAGTTTGGTCTAGATTTACTATTTTTGGTACATAGTCGGCTAATCTGTTTGCTAATACTTTAGCTATTATCTTATAATCTGTGTTAAGTAAAGATATTGGTCTATATGATGCTGGTGCGAGTGGATCTTTCCCTGTCTTTGGTATTACTGTAATTATTGCTGTTTTACATGACTCTGGTAAGCTTTGTGTTTTATCAATCTGGTTGATTACTTCCAGAAGGGGAGGAATTAATAAATCTTTAAATGTTTTATAGAATTCTATTGGGAATCCATCCTCTCCTGGTGTTTTATTGTTCGGTAGTTTTTTTTATTATCTCTTGTATTTCTTCTATTTCAAATGGTTTTGTTAATTTATTTTGTTCCTCTGTTTGTAATTTCAGTAGTTCAATTTTAGTTAAAAATTCATCTATTTTATCTTCTTTCCTTTCGTTTTCAGTTTGATATAATTGTTTGAAAAATTCTCTGAAGTTTTCATTAATCTCCGTTGGATTATATGTGATTTGCTTGTCTTTTTTCCTTAATGCCAATACCATTCTCATAGTTTGTTCTGTCTTAAGCTGCCACGCTAGAATTTTGTGCATTTTTTCTCCTAGTTCACAATATTTCTGTTTTGTCTTCATTATGTTCTTCTCCATATTGTTTCATATTTTATTTTTGATGGAGATTAAACTCCATGCTACTTGTCTTTTATTTTTATCCCTTTTATTTTATTTTTTTATCTGCCAATTCTCTTTTAGTTGTGTCTTCCTTCATTGCTAATTCTTTTTCTATATTTGCTATTTCCCTTTCCAACGGTTCTGTTTCCTGGTTGTAGTCCTTCTTCATCTTAGTTACATAACTTATTATTTGCCCTCTGATGAACGCTTTCATTGCGTCCCATAGTATAAACTTATCTTTCACTGATTCCGTATTTATTTCAAAGTACATTTTAATTTGTCGTTCAATGAATTCTCTAAAATCCTGCCTTTTAAGTAGCATGGAGTTTAATCTCCATCTATACATTCTTGATGGGATGTCCTCTAACTCTATTGTTAATAACAGGGGTGAGTGGTCTGATAATAGTCTAGCTTTATATTTCTTTTTCCTAACTCTCTCTTGCATGTGAGCTGACAACAGGAATAGGTCTATTCTTGAGTATGTTTTATGTCTAGCCGAATAATATGAATATTCCTTTTCCTTTGGGTGTTGTTTCCTCCATATATCCAAAAGTTGCATTTCTTGCATCGATTTAATTATAAATTTGGTTACTTTGTTCTTTCTATTAATTTTTTTTCCAGTTTTATCCATGTTTGAATCAAAATTAAGATTGAAATCCCCTCCTATTAGTATGTTCCCTTGCGTGTCTGCTATCTTCAAAAAGATATCTTGCATAAATTTTTGATCTTCTTCGTTAGGTGAATATTGAGTAAATTCCAAAACTCTGAATATATCTGACATTTTATCATTACATATCTCCCTGCTGGATCTATTATTTCCTCTTCTATTTTGATTGGTACATTTTTACTGATTAATATAGCTACTCTTCTAGCTTTTAAATTATATGATGCTGCTGTTACATGTACTATCCAATCTCTCTTTAATTTCTTGTGTTCCACTTCAGGTCACTCTCTTAATTCCCTCCTTACTTCCTTTCTTCCCTTTCTTTCCCTTCTTAGTTCTTACCTATATTCTATTTTTTTTAATATATACATACAGACATACACACACACATATATACATATATATATATATATAGATATATATATATATATATATATATATATATACCTACTATCTGTTTTGTAGTTGTTCTGCAAATTTTCGTGCTTCCTCTGGATTCAAGAATAGTCTGTTTTGCTGCCCTGGAATAACTATTTTAAGTACCGCTGGGTACTTTAGCCTAAATTTATATCCTTTTTTCATTAGGATCGTTTTTCGTTTTTGCTGTATTAAACTCCTTCCTCTTCTTCAGGAGTTCAAAACTTAAATCTGGATTGAAAAAAATTTTTTGACCTTTGTATTCCAGTGGTTTTTTTGTCTTCTCTTATTTTCCTCATTGCTTTCTCCAATATATTTTCTCTTGTTGTATATCTTAGGAATTTTACTAGAATGGATCTTGGTTTTTGCTGTGGTTTGGTTTAGGGGCTAATGTTCTGTGTGCCCCTTCTATTTCCATTTCTTCCTGTAATTCTGGTCTTCCTAGGACCCTGGGGATCCATTCTTTTATAAATTCTCTCATATTCTTGCCTTCTTCATCTTCCTTAAGGCTCACTATCTTTATATTGTTTCTTCTATTATAATTTTCTATTATATCTATCTTCTGAGCTAACAGCTCCTGTGTCTCTTTAACTTTTTTATTAGATTCTTCTAATTTCTTTTTTAAGTCATCTCCTTCCATTTCTATGGCTGTTTCTCGTTCTTCCACCTTGTCTACTCTTTTTCCTATATCTGACATGATCATCTCTAATCTATTCATTTTTTCTTCTGTACTTTTTACTCTTTTTATTTCACTGAATTCTTGTGACTGCCATTCTCTTACTGATTCCATATATTCTTTAAAAAAAAAAGTATATCCATGTACTTGCCCTTCCCTTCTTCTTCCATTTCTCTGTGTTCTTTCTTACTCTTCTTCTTCTGAGTCCACTCCAGGATCTGTGTCCTTTACCTCTGTCTCTTCTGGTTTTCTTGTTGGGTTGTTTGTTTTATCTTGTTGAATATTTTTGGTCTTCTTATTTTTATTAGAAGTGTCTTGCTGCTGGTCTTCTTCCTCTGGGTTGGTCATCTGTTGTTTCTTTGATTTCTTTTTACTATCTTCTTTCTTGTTCTCATTATTTTCTATGTTCTCCTCTTGCTGCTTTGCTATGGTTGTCAATTTCAGCTGTGGAGATCGACTCCTCAGCTGGTCCCCCCTCCCGTCAGTGTTATTTTTGTCTTGCACGGTTGCGCACTTTTGTTTGGCTCCGTGAGCCATTTTTGTAGTCCCGAGTTCGGAGCTTCGTCTGACCTTAGGGAGCGGGCTTCTCTGTCCACGGCGGGCCTCCTCGTACAGGTAAGGCCTTCACCTTCTTCTTCCGACGTCATTTCTTCTTCTCTTCTTCCTGTTGCTTTTCTTTTTTCGCTGCCATTTTCTCCACACCTTTACTTTCACTTTATTTTGTTTTTTGTGTTTGTGCCTTTGTTTTTTCACTGTCTTTTTTTTACTTTTCCGGAGAGTGCTGAAGTTCCCCGATCGGCCACTACTCCATCACGTGACTCCTCCCAAGCACACATCCTTGAGGTCCACCTGTGTTGACCATCAGTGAGGTGGAGACGTTGTTTCCAATGAGCAAGTTAAGGATCTATTTGCAGAGGGGGCTTCAGAGACCCAGGGTTTGGAGCTTGTTGACCAGTACTGAGGGTATGATGGTGTTGAAAGCTGAGCTGTAGTTGTTGAAGAATAGCCTGGTGTATGTGTTGCTGTGAACGGGTGATCCAGAGCTGAGTGGAGAACCAGTGATTCTACATTCGCTGTTGATCTATTGTGACAGTAGGTGAATTTCAGTGGATCCAGATCTTGGGTATGAGTTCATTCTGGCCATGAACAATCTCTCAAAGCATTTCATTACAGTAGATGTGAGTGTTACTGGGTGATGGTCATTGAGGCAGCTCACCCTTCTCTTGATGATTGATGGCTTTTTGATGTGGAAACAGTGAGAGATTGAAAATGTCTGAACATCCCAGCGAATTTTCTGTAACCTGCCAGATATCCCTGCAAGTGTGCATGCATGAGTTTAAGGATTCTGAGAAGAACATCAAATAATTTGGCTAAAATGCAACCAGGCAAGAATTTGCATAGTATAATTGTGGGCAACTTTCTCTCTTGTGGAGAAAAAAGAACAAATAACAGCAGTTGTCCAGCAGACCGTTGAAACCTTCTACACCCTTCAGTATGATCATGGCTGATCTATGCGGGGACCCAGCCCCACCTCTGTGCCGGTCCCAGCACCCTCTATTCCTTGTATTCCTTGATGGGTCAGAGATCGAGATTGACCATCCTCCATATTCTTCCCTCTTCCTGCCTCCCCCCCCCCCCCCCCCCAACACCGAGAACCTTGTACATTTGAATAAGGTACCCTTCATCCCTGGGATTAGCCTACTTTGTTCTGCCTCCAATTCTACTCTCTCCTTTATTTAAGTTAAAGGGACCATATAGTATTTCCAGGTGAGATCTCAAACTCTTTCACTGTATCTTAGACTACATAATAATAAACAGTTCAATAATTCCATCCCCTTTGCAAAGAAGAACAAAATTTGACATTTAAATTTACTAATAATGATGGCAATTTGGCTTTCTTGACCTCCCAATAGTTCCAAGAGGGTGAAACCCACAAGTCTGCAGTTGAGTGCAATACACAAACATGTTGGAGAAACTCTGGTCCCACAGCATCTATAGGAAGTAAACGGTGACCAACGTTTTGGGCCTGGGGACTTCGTCAGATTTGAAGAGGATTAGCAGGTTCTTGGTCCGTCGACTGAAGAGCCTCCAGGCTCTTTTATGAAGTGTGGGATTGTCTGTCAATCATTTTTCCCTGTGTTGCTCAACAGTGAGGACAAAGGATTATTCATTAATGATTGAGGATAATTATAGCAGAGAGATTATGTTTTAGTTCTATTGGTGCAGGCCTTCCCCTTCCAGCACAATATTTGAAAGTAAATGCGATCCTGGAAGATGTTGTCCAAATGTCTGATATTCTGCCATGAGGATATGCAGCTCCAGATTCTGGAGGGGGTGATGAGAATATACTGAGCGATTCAGTGCTCTACCTGAATGCAGAGAGTACAAGGTTGGATTTGAAAGACATCCTTGGTCTCTGATCTTGCCACTAGGGATGACAGCTGTTGGTGTCACTGTTGACAGTTGACTGAAGTCCCACAGGGGTTAAAGGTGCACCTTAGCATATTATTGCATTGCAGAGGGATGCTGGATTGTTAGAGCTGGTCTTTCGATGGGGAGTTAAACTGAGATACTTTCACCAGTGGACACAATGCAAGTACCTCCCTTTTGGGGAAAAGCTCAGGGGTTGTGCTGATGTTGGACAGGTGTTCAAGAGTCCATTTCTAAATTGGGAGGAGACTCAACACTTGTCAGGAGGCAAGTAATGGACTTTGAGAAAATAAAGACAGACTTGATGAAACCTAATGCAGAGAAATTCAAGATGTGTTAGGGAGCTTGGCGATATGATGTCAAGCAAAAGAAGTTCTGGAATTGAGTGGTTTTTTGGAAGCATCAGGGCAGGTTGAGAAATTTGTTAATAGGCATGGAAAATCCTGGGCTGTATAAATAGGACAAATCATCGGCAACACGAAGGGTTGCATTTCCCGAAAACTGTTTTATAATGCAAAACCCTATTCTGCGTGAATTGCGTGAACAATTAGAGCGGCACATTCTGTTTGGATTTTTTCCTTTCATTGCTAATGTTAGTACTGCAGCTGCTCGTTCATGGAGGGAATGGCACTTAGAGATTGCCTGGTTAGTTTCTAAATCAAATCTCTTCAGTTATTTGGGGAGACAAGCAACTGGAGAGGCTGGAACAAGTTCCACAGCTTTAGCTATTGCTTGACATTTTTCTCCAGCAAAGGTTTATAAAATATAAACTTTTGCGTCCAGTGAAAATCCTATACAAGGTTGTTACAGCTTGCACTTAAACTTGCTGCCCCTGTTTCAGACATAATGAGGGTAAATAATACAGAAAATGCTTGTGGAAGAGAGAACAGCCACACAGCAAAATGAATGACTGTGCCAAAAATAAGCACAAATTTAAAAGGACAAATTTTGTTGTTGCTTCAGCATTTTGTGCTTGCTGATTTATTTTTTTCCTCCACATTCTGCAGAGGCAAATTTTATCCATCACTCTGGTTTGGCCAATGAGTGGTGAACTTCATAACAGGGAGTTCACAAAGATGGACTGGAGCTCACCTGCATTGAGTTCAGTTTTGAGCACCACACCTTCAGAAGGTTGCAAGTGCTATGAAGTGAGGCTGATGGGATTTACTGAGATGATTTGAGAAATGAGGCACTTTGTTATATGGCTGGACTGGAGAAACCTGGGGACATGGAAGGTGGTGGGCAGATTTGATGAGAAATAAGAGCGAGGAATTGTTCCTGTTTTCCTTTTTCCTTGCTCTGACACTGTTCAGTTCGCTGAGTTCTTTCAGTTCGCTGAGTTCTTCCAGCAGATTACATTTAGCTTTAGATCTCAGCATCTGTGGGCCCCTGTATGTCTTGAAATTCTTCTTGCTGGCAGAAGGATCAAACCAGTGCCAAGGGAGAGTCGGGGAGTAGTTCAAGTTTGGTGGCTCGATAGTCCAAACACTGCAGCCAGTATTGCTATATTCCAAGTGAGCCAGCCAATCCTTTAAAATTACTAAAAAGAATAATTTAATCATCACCTAGGTGCTTGTGAGAGCCATTGGTGCAGATTAATTCAAAAATATTACTTGATTAGAGAGGGATTGGCTCCAATTGAATCCAAATCTCCTGAGCTGACAGTGGATTAACTACAGGGGGTGCATGTGCACGTGTGCTTGACTGTTCATATGTGTTTCTGTGTGAGCAAGGGCACCAACTTTGAAGAGGTTTTTTTTGTCTTGATCTAGAAGGAGGATACAGCTGGGCTCCTGCGCCTATACCTGAACTATGACCTTTTGGAGGAGGCAGTGGAGCTGGTGCTGGAGTACATCAATGCATTAATGGGGAAGGGGCACCAGTACTTTGGTATTGAGGTGAGTGTGGAAAGTGCCTGTGGGATTGGCTGGGTGGTAGCTCTGGTGAATACCCTTCAGGACCAAAGTAAGATGGAACAGCTAGATGCAAACTAGTCATCCTCTCTGTAAACAAAAGAACCTTCCTCACCAGGTCCTTTCAGGCACCAGCTTGAAGTGACCCGTTCTGCTTCAGCTACTGTTCAGGACCCGACGTACTATTCAGTTTGCTCTCAAGAACCCGAACTCTTCTGCAGTGTTCCACCTGCAGTCCATCCCATTTAGCACCTGCTCTTATATCTGATGCCACCTCCATCCTTTCAATGTGTTTGTTTCATTGGACGAGGGAAAGTGCCCGTCGTTTGTTGAAGTCCATCCTCAATAGTAGTTTCCCCCTCTCACCATATCCTGTGGAGCAGAGAGGTCTGCGGCAGATCCGGGGAATGAGCACCCTGACAAACTTGGCCTTGAGGTGCCTGAGCACAGTTGCTGTAATGCAACAGGGGACAGCGGGCAGGCAGGTTAAGTGACGAGTCCAGGAACCCTGTACAAGTTCATCATCTGACTGTACATGAACAACCAGACCCAACAGCCTTTCACTGGACCACGCCCTCGCACACATGTGCAAACCTGCGGGAAGAAGCCATTTCCTAGCCTGGTTTTGATGCATCTCCACAAACCCACAATACTGACACCACAGAACACACCCTCAGCCTATGGCCTTATCTGAGAGCTTTATCATGGGAAAGGAACCCCGCTCTGTGTGCAGGTGCACCTTGTATCCTGGCCTTCCGCTGCCTTCATTTTCCTCAGTGCAGCAGGATTATGTAGATCTTGAATCAGGAGGTAGGAGGGAAAGCTTATTAAGGGTTCATCAGAAAATAGAACAGTCTTTATTAATTACTGTCTGAACTAACATTCTAGTGGAATGTTGGGAATATAAAGCGTGAGAATGGCTGTGCATCCACCCGGTGTAACACCTCCCCTTTCTCCGTTTGAGCCAGACTTCTGTTCAGCCCACAGTTTGAGCCTGTAGTGACCCTTTGGCCCAACAGTCACCCTGGCCCAAGGCCTTTTGAGGGCATGGCTTTGTGAGCCCCAGGCTGCACATAACTCATTGAAAATTACTTTTCACTTGAATGGAATGATCAGCAAATCATCTGCAGGAAGAGTGTGGAGTAACTATATTTCCTTTACTCAATGCCACTCATTTCAAACCACAAATATTGCTACACACAGCCATGCAGCTCATTGCTAATTGAGTACTGACACCCTGCTGTGCTCTCTGCAGTAGGGTTGTCCAGACAGGCTGTAGATCCACTCTTTCTGTGACTGGTTCCATTTTAATTCAGCAGATACCAATTTTCCATCAAACTACTGCATAGAAACAGTCTGTTTGGCCCATCTAGTTTGGGTTGAACTATTATTCTGCCTAATCCCATTGAAAGGGCCTGTACATGTACCCCCTCTATACCCTTCCCATCCTTGTTCCTGTTCAAACAAGCCCAAGTTCATCACTTCAGCTGCGGTTCATTCCACACTCTCACTGCTCTCTGCATGAAGTTCTTCCCTAATATTCCCTTTAAACATCATGCCTTTCACCTATAATACATGTCCTCTCATTCTTGTCTCACCCAATTGGAGTGGAAAAGGTCTGCTTGCATTTAATTTATACTCCTCATAATTTTGTATACCTCTTGTTGCTTTCTCTCCCCATTTTCTTTACCATTAGCATAATCCTATTACAGCACCAGTGACATGGGTTCAAACACATCACTGTTAGTTTGTACATTTTTTCCATGGCCACTGGGTGTTTTGGTTTACTCCCACATTCCAAAGGGTTAATTGGCCGCACGGACTCGTGGCCTGTTACTGTGCTGCCAGTCAAAGTCGTGAAGGCAGGTTCCTCTAAGAAACACAGGGATTGGAGGAGGAGGGGAGGTTGTTTGGCACGGACAAGGTGGGCCTGGGGGCTGTTTCTGTGCTGTCAGACTCCTCAGGGACATTGTTTTCCCATGTCTTGGTGGGGAGAGAAAGCAACAAGAGGTATACAAAATTATGAGGGGTATAGATTAAATGCAAGCAGACCTTTTCCACTCAGATTGGGTGAGACAAGAATGAGAGGACATGTATTACAGGTGAAAGGCATGATGTTTAAAGGGAATATTAGGGAAGAACTTCATGCAGAGAGCAGTGAGAGTGTGGAATGAACCGCAGCTGAAGTGATGAACTTGGGCTTGTTTGGACAGGAACAAGGATGGGAAGGGTATAGAGGGTACATGTACAGGCCCTTTCTCTTTACCAAGTTCTGACATCTCTTACCAAAATGTTTTCACTCCCATAACACAAGACAAGTTGGAACAAACATGTGGCTTCCCATTGAACTTCAGAAGCAGTTATAATGAGAGACTAGGAAAACTCCTTTTCAGTATAGGAGCTTGAGAGGAGATCTTATTAAGCTATTAAAATCATGAGGGACATGGGCAAGATGAATAGAGACAGTCTTTTTCTTAGAGTAGAAGAATCTAAGACGAAAGGGCATAAATACAAGGCGACAGGATGGGATTTGCAAGGAATGTGAGGGGACAGTCCTTCACTTCTCAGAACGTGGTGGACACATGAAACAAGCTGCCAGTCAAAGTCGTGAAGGCAGGTTCCCCTAAGAAACACAGGGATTGGAGGAGGAGGGGAGGTTGTTTGGCACGGACAAGGTGGGCCTGGGGGCTGTTTCTGTGCTGTCAGACTCCTCGGGGACATTGTTTTCCCATGTCTTGGTGCCATATCCTTTTATGTGAAGATTAACGAACTAAACTCCTGTTGCAGAGGCCGCTATCGGCCACAGCACCTCCTGTTTGGCTTCCTTACACTGCCATCGACCAGTTACTACGGGCACTTGGAGAGAACCAGAGCAACACGAAGAGCGTGAGGGTGAGTGCATCAGATTGTCTGCCGTGAAGGGCAGTGAGCAGTCGTGTCTGGCAGGGAAGTGGCAGCCCAAGAAATCTCCCAAGCTTTGCTTTCTTTCAAGGCCCTCTGACTGTACCCTTCCTCTTTCATCATTTTAAATTGAACTTCTTAGCTGGTCTGTCTTTGGCCTCCACTGTCATAGTGAGGCCAAAGGCAGATTGGAACAGCATCCCACCTATTTCAGGAAAAAACTTCTTCCTCTGGCCCTTTCTCGATTTACCCTGCTGCACATCCCCTTCTCGCCCGGGCCCCTTCTCTCTCAGCCACAGTTATAGTGTCTTTCCACTCCCACATCTCTGTCTGTCTGTGTGGTCCACACACTTCTACCACTGGGTCCTTTCCCCCTATTAACCATATAACAATTATAGTACAGCAACATGCCATATCGGCCCTTTTAGTCTGCACCGATTATTGTTCCCAACTGCTTCCAGTCATCAGATTCCTTCAGATTCCATAATCTGCAGCCCCCACCTGGGCCTCCCCTCCTGCCTGTTCTTCCTCGCCCAACCACACCCCCTCTGGCCCTCATGCCCTCACCCCCTCCCCATGCCTCATTACTTTGACTGCTTCCCCTTCATACTTCCAGTCCAGCTGTGGGGTCTCAACCCAAAACATTGACTGTCCATTTCCTTCCACTGATGAGAGTTCCTCCAGCTGTTAGTTTCTGGCTCTCTGTCTAACTTCCCTGAGAGTTTGCATCCAGTACTCACCTGGTTCATTGATGGTTTGCTGAGGGCTGCTTTCTGCAAATGTTGACAATGTAACGAGGGTCCACCTTTTTGCCCTCAGCTGCACGAGGAGCTGCAAGTGAAGCTAGAGGATTACCACCAACAAGTGGATCAGGCCACCCGTGACATGACCAGCTACCGCAGGCAGCAGTAGTTCTTCAACAGCCGTCACCCCCCAGGCTGGGTAGTGAACAATGGCCATAGGCATCCTGGAGGTGAGCCTGCACTGCCTTCTCTCGATGACCTGTCTGCCTGCTGTGCAGAATCATCACACTTCCTGCCATTATTTCCTCTTTAAATAGCGTCTGGCTGGCCAGCCTGTGTGGTTTGACCACCTTCCAGTGCTCCATAGGAGGGCAGCAGTACTTCAGTACAGACTCCGTCGCTGGGCTGGGAGCACTCTGAGCTCTGACTGCGGGACAGATAGTTCCCTGTGACTTGGGGAAGGGGGTTTCCAGGCAGTGGTAGAGGAATAATGGAATTAAAAGATAGGGAAGCTTCCAGGACCATATTGTGTCTGTAATCAGGGGTGGACCCTGGAGCCCTCAGTCTCTTAACCTATTGGCAGAAGGTGATCTGCGTGACTCTTATCTGTAATAAAGTTAAGGTGATAAATGCAATGTTGATCTCCAGAGCTCTCTTGACTGACAATGACTTTTTTCTACTGTACATGATTTCTGAAGATTTGCCTTTTTGAGGTTTTTATTTATTGGATATTTTTTCCAATCACATTTAATAAAATAAGCACATTATACTTGTTTCTCGCTTACATTGTTTCCATGGAAAAGCTGGAGATGAAATAGAAGTGGCTGTTTCTTCACACTGGTAACTGTGGGCAAGGAAACATTGTGGGGGTGGGGGGGGTGAGGGTGTGGAGGAGGTAGTTGCTGCAAGGTTTGAGCAGTGAGGAACCTTGTCCAGAACCTGCAGGGACTAGATCCTCTTGGGCATAGCTGGGTGATCGATGTAACCTCCTTGGTTCAGTCCATGATGCCAGTCTAGACACCTGCCTGCATAAAAGTGATATCCCCGCCTCCTCTGTGTAAATGCCTGCTAAATGTTGGTCTTGTATCTGCTTCTACCAGCTTCCCTGGTGCTCACTATTCTGCCCCCACCCACCTTGAACCTCTGCTTCTACTATTGGACTCTTCTATCCTGGGGAAAAGACTGAAATCTACCCTATTGTGCATCATAATTTTTTCCTCTCAAGTTTGTCCAACCACTTTACAGTTTCACAGTCCCCGTGTTTACCATCCACACAGCATCCTGGTAAACCTCTTTGCAACCTCTCCAGTCTCCACACCCTTTGTCATGCAAGTGCACACCATTCTCTAAATACAAGAACTTGGTGGAAAAGGTCCAAGGAACACTGAAGGTGGTAGCGTTGGTAGATAAAATATCTTCATTACCTGGGTGTTGTGAGTGAGGAAGCAGTTTGGTAGGTCGCAAAGGCAGTTTTGATGTAGGGAAGGATTTTATTTACAAAAGTCAAGTGTGGGAAAATGGTAACTGATTCAGAGCACACACACAATGAAATGAATTGGTACATACAGTGATCAGGGAAAAATCATTATGATACCCCACCATCCCTCGACTCAGTGCAGCTCTATGCTACAAGGGACACTAATTAAACGCTCCCAACCCTTTTAACAGTGCACATCCTACCAACAGTTTCTCCAGTACCCTTCCACATTTCTAGGCCTGGAGTGAAGAAGGGTGGTTCCAAGCTGGCAAAGAAGGAGGACAAAGGGCACATGGCACTTTTATAGTGCTGGAGGGTCAAGCCCACATCATTTACTGGGGGCCAGTAGCTCAGTGGCAGGATTTGCCTTTTTGAGGTTTTTATTTATTGGATATTTTTTCCTGCCAAGTACAGGCAGGCTGGATGGAGAGTGCAGTCCAGGTAATTTACATGTGTCCAACAGCAAGGTGTTCACTAATGAGGGGGTGGAACCAAACCTTGATTAGCAGCTGGTGTGTCCTCCGACTAGGTGGGGAGGGGGCAGTGCTGAAACATGACAGCCACAATCCTTCCCAATACATTGGGGTGTAGAATACAAGACCAGAAAAGGTATGGTATATCTTTAGAACCTATTGGATAAGCCATGGATAGGATATTGTGTCCTGGTCACCACACTGCTGGAGAGAATGCAGAGGAGATGACCTGGGGGAGAGCATTTCAGTTATGGCTGGGTTTGTTCTTTATTGTGGAAGGGGCTAAGGGGGTCCTGAGAGATGTACGAGGACTTGGAAACAGTTGCTTGCAGGAGTGTTTTCCCCAGAGCAAGGTATTGAAAACTTGCCAGATGTTTAGGGCAAGGCCCAAATATTTGGAGGGGATCAGAAGGACATTTTGTACCCATGTAGATCAGGAGTTTGTTGTGGGTCAGGGACGTTCTGACAGCCTCCAAGGAGAGATCAGATCCATATCCCACTAAACTTAAATTTAAACATACAGCACAGTAACCGCCCTTTTGGCCCAAAATCCCCAATTAACCTACAACCCCTGTACATTTTTTTGAAGGGTGGGAGGAAACCATGTAGACACAAGAACATACAAACTGTTTGGACAGTTTGAACGCAGGTCACTGGTACTGTAATAGCTTTGCCCAACTATTCTGCATGGAAAAGGCTGCCTATTGGGTCCTTTTAAATATTTCCCCTCTCCTTGTATATCTGCCCTCCAGTTTTAGGCTACCCTACTGTGGAGTAAAAGACCATCTACTCAATCTTTGCCCCATACAATTTTTCTACACCTCTAAAATCACCTCCAGGCCTTCATACATGGGGTAACAGTCCCAGCTTGTCCAGTATCTCATTGTAACTCCAGCCTTAGTTCCAATATCCTAATGAGTTTTTTTCTGCAGCTTCATCGCCGCTTCCTTGTAGCATGGTAATTACTCCATGCAGTCTCACCAACATCTTGTACAGGTGCAACATAATGTCCAACTAACAAAAACAGCTGCACTAGCCCATCCACTTGTGCTGCTGTGTTCACAGAATTACCTATCTGTCACACCCTGAGGAAGGACTCCAGCCTGAAATGTAACATATCTTGCCTTCTATGGACACTACGAGACCTGATAGGTTCCTCCAGCAATTTGTTTTTACTTCAGTCAGTGTTTGCAGACTTTTGTGTTGTACTACATATCTGTCCCTCTATTCTGTACACTCCACATGGCCCCTTTTATTATGTAAACCTTGCCCTGCTTTAACTTCATATGGTGCAACACCTGTTATCTTGATCAGCACTTTCCCAGTTAATCTAGATTCCGTTGTAATCTTAGGAAGTAAAGGGTAACCAATGCTTTGGGCCTGATGAAAGGCTCAGGCTGAAATGTTGGTAACCCTTTACTTTCTGTGGATGCTGCATGACCTGCTGAGTTTCTCCAGCATGTTTGTGTATTGCACTCAATCCTGGCATGTAGAGATTTTTTTAACTCTGCTGTAATATTAGATAACCTTCTTCATTGTCAGCTATGGCACCACTTTTGGTGTCATTTGCAAAGCTATCAGTGACTAAAGTTAGAGGAAGTGCAGATCCTCTGCCCAAGGTAGCTCACAAAAGCCTGTTTTTGAGCTCTTCCATTCAGTGGGTGTCATCGTGGACAGGGCAAACGTGGTTCTACCTTGCGTAGGCTCTTCGCCTTCCACAAACCAACAATTCTGATGACCCCCTTCAGTTTCAATAACCACACAGGAAAACCCTGCTCTTCCCCAGAAAAGCTTTTATTTATAACTGATATCATTGCAAAATACCAAGTACAAAGGCTTCAGCAAAAAATATTCATGATGTACACATCTGTACCCTATCTGTCAAAATACTAAGTAACGAAGCTATGATTAACTACTACTGCTTATTCTGATGCATTACACAGAATCAGGACAAATTCAGCCAATGAGAAGCAGTGTCTCAATCTGTCCTTTGCAGCTATTAGCTGAGACAGCTGTGGACTGTGTTAGTTAAATAGATGGGGCAGTTAAACATCAGTGTGGCCCAAATGGCAACCTGTGCTTGTTGCCACAGTGGCAGCAAGCAGTGCAATACTCCTGAACAATATGGTTGCTGTTGAGATTAATCTCTGGTGTGCTGGTTTGAGAAGCTGTCAAATGCAGGGGAGTAGGGTGACAGCAGATCCACAAGTCCCAGCAGGACATCACCTCCCCTGCTTTGGAAGGGAGATAGGAGCAAGTCAGGTGAGAAAATGATGATGATACAAGGCTGCTCGGGGCATTCATGACCATTCTTCCTTGGTAGTAAACGTAAAGAGGAAAGGTTACAGACGGAGAACAAAGGTTTTCAGCTTTTAAACCAGCAAACATACAGAGTGGCAAAAGCAGAGAGCAGCCCCAAGAAGAAGGGGTGAATGGTCGGTCCTGGTCCAACGCTGCTCTTAGAGTTGCAGAGATCCCAGCTGCAGCATGTGAACTTCAGCCCCGTGTCAATGTTGAATGCCTTCTCTAGGGCCTTGACATCACAATTGGAGTCACTCCAGCAGCGCCGGATAATGTTCTGGGTTTCTGGGGACAAGAAGAAAGTTGATGAACAAGTGGATGGTGGAACCAACTGGACTGTGTGGCGAGTAAAGATCGGGTGAGGTTGGCTGGCTTAGATGACGTGGATGGTGGGGGTCTAGGAGGTGAGGGGCCAGGGAGGGAGAGACCGGGATTTCACACTGCTGAGGGAGAGGCAGTGAGGGCAGGACCCAAATCAAAGCCTTCACTGAAAGTGGCCACATTACGGGAGATAGGATGGTAAAGAAAGCGTATGGTACGCTTGTTTTTCAGCGAGGTCATGATGCAGCAACAAAACTTTGGTTGGGCTGCACTTGGAATACTGCAATGCTGGTTGTCCCACATCAGGAAGAAGGGGGACAAGAGGTAAATAGGGATGTTGCCTGGTTTAGTGGGTATGAGTAGTGATGAGAGATTGGACAATGAGTTTTCTCTGGAGTGTCGGAGGCTGAAGAGAGGCTTGATAGGTGTATAAACCATGAGAGGTGTTAATCAGATGAACAGTCAGAATCTCTTCCCCAGGGTAAGAGCATCATGCTTCATTGTTTTTGTGTTTTAGGCAAGGAGGAAGTTTAATGGACAAATACTTTACACAGAGTTTTGGCTGCTGAGACTAGGCTGCCCAGGGCAGCAGTGGAACCAAATACAATGGTACCTGTAGTGTTTGAGGCTTCTCATGAATAAGGAGTGATCTATCAGGTGTAAGCAGCAGACTTTTAGTTTGATTTGGACATCAGACACGTGGGCTGAAGGGCCTGTATTGTTCTCTGTTTGAAGGACAATGGTGACCACAGTGGTCCCACCAACATGCCTTTTTTTCTGGTCTGTTACGCGATATTACTTAAAGTGGCCCAACTCAACACACAGCCGACTTACAAATCTCCAGCATACCCATCAGCAGCCATCAAGCACTGCTGGGGAAACTATCCAAAGTGGGACCTCTACTTATCAAGGAGAGTGGTGAGCAGATATTTCACTAATCCCACATCCAATGCCTCACCCTATGACCCTCAAGGGACTGCCTCCTGCCTGGAGCAGGTGGAAGGAGTTCAGAAGGCTGTGTGGAGAGCAGTCAGATCAGTTGTGAAGGCAGGAGTTTATGGCTTTGAATTTGGGAAGAATCCAAATCCAAGGAAGGGAGAGGGAGGAGCATTATAAAGTGGAATTGGCCGTTTCCTTTCAGGTTCCCCAATATTCTATGCAGAGGCACAGCATCCAACCAGTGGAGTAGATACACCCTGAAATACACACTAGAAAAGGTGACATTCAAGCAGGCATTCTGGCCATCAATACAGGACTTCTGTTCGCACAGGGAATCTTCTTCTCTTTCACACACGTAGCATTTTAGGGAAGATCCTAGTGAACAGAGAGAAAAGACAGATTTACTGAGGGTGTATATGCACACACCATTCACACGAGATACACTGTCCTATTCAGAGGATTTATACTGTCAGGAAACAAACTGTGCTCTGGGTACAGATACAAGCCTACCTGCAGAGGGTGTAGTCACCAGATATAACCATTCCCCAGAGGATCCATACTGTCTCAGTTTACAACTCCTAGCTGCAGTGGATTCATGTTCACCAAATTGATTCGAGAAATGAACAGGTTATCTTAAGATTGAATAGACTGGGGACCATACTCATTCCACCCTCATTGAAGGATGAGGGTGGAATTTTTTTATAGACAAAATTATGAAAGGGATAGATAAGAGAAGGGAGGTGGTTTTATGACAGATTATGTTGTATTTTATATGGTATATAGATATGTTTTAAAGGAGATAAATTGTTGCAGGTTTTTTTTAAAGTGTAGGTCACATACAAACACCAAAACAGAACTCATTTAAAATACTTGAGCTCTGCTCAAGCCAGACAGACTGGCTCCAAGTGCCTTTACAAAAGCTTTGGGGAGGGCCTATAGAGGCTTCACAAATGGATTGTTGCTTTGGAAAGCAACAGATTAAAGAACTCTGAGGATAAGGTTCGGACCCACAGGCTGTCAGAGTGCAGGTTGCTGGTCTAAGGGGGTCATGTGGTTTTGCAAGAAGAGAGTCAAACAGGCTTTTCTCAGAGAGGGAGAGGGAATTGAGTTCCACAGTTCAGCAGCAGCTTGGACTGGAACAGGACAAGTTGACAAGCTTGTAGTAAAAGCACCATTTTGAAGACTGATTGTGAGTGCTTAGATCAGCCTGGTCAAAGCACTTGTGGTCGATACAAGAGGAGAGGACTGGCTGTCTAATGTTTCACTTGAAATAAGGGAAACAAAAAGGAACTCTGTGGTAACCTGAAAGAAAGGTTATCACCTGGAGAACCCTGATGGGCCAGGTTTCTTCGGCAAGACACTGACGTGGCTGATTAGAAGGGATCAGTTTGTGTCCAGCGAACAACAAATCTCAATCTGAAAACCGACAAGAACCTTCCTGAGCGTTAACTATTTACTTTTCAAGCACCAAAGCCTGGTGAAAGTCATAAATGTTAAATTCTGTGCACAGTATAAGAATTGCCTGCAACCAATGAACTTGGAGGAATGGAAGTGAAATTGGACTGTGAACCAAATAACCTTTCTGAATTTATATACACATTACATACATACATAGTAATAAGTTAAAGTTTGATCCTGTTTTCATGTT
The DNA here is from genome assembly GCF_036971445.1 of Narcine bancroftii. NCBI lineage: Eukaryota > Metazoa > Chordata > Chondrichthyes > Torpediniformes > Narcinidae > Narcine > Narcine bancroftii. The sequence continues at coordinate 251,906,795 of NC_091469.1, read as the reverse complement.
TAAAGATGATTAAAAACAACTAAATTTAAGTAACCATTTGTCTTGGTGAATTTCTGTTGCTGCTGGGTTTTGGGGTCCTCTGGGCTTGTAACATTTTCCTCATAGGTGAGATTAGATCTCAGGGACATAGTCTCAAGATTCAGAGGAGTTGATTTTAGACAGAGGAGGAGGAACTGTGATCTTCCCACAGATTAGTGAATCTATGGAATTTTGTGCCCAAGGAAGCAGTTGAGGCTGCCTCATTACATGTATTTAAGATAGAGATTTTTGAATAGGGGAAATTAAGAGTTATGGGGGAAACAGATCGATAAGTAGTGCTGAGTCCAATGCGAGATTAGCCATTATCTTAGTGAATGGTGGAGCAGATCTACTCCTCCTCCATTTTTTAAATTCCTGTACAAATTCCCAGCTCCAAGATTGTCCACACTATGTCCATGTACACCCACCTCTCCAAATGTATAGCTTAAAGCCCCAGCAGATCTCAAGGGTTGGGAAACCAATGTATTGGCACACTGTATAGTACATAGTGCATTCATACTGGGTCAGACTATCTCTAGGTACACATGTTGCTTATGTTCTACGCACATCTCAGACCAATCAAGTGCAAGAAAACTCACCAAGCACAAAGCAGAGTGAGAGTAGGAGACACACCAAGCTGTTTTCCATGGCTTTTGCACACCTAAACAAAAGGAAGATGTCAGTATGCATTTGACAGTCCTCTGTCTCCGATGCATGGATACTTCCCAGTATTGTTGCAGTCTTGCCATCACTAATGCAATTATGGAAAGTGACCACCAGCAACCTATCAGTTTCCAAAAGTACTGTCCTCTCCTTCCCTTACCACAGATGATAGTGGAAGAAATGGCTCTACTCATCATAGAAGGCCATCCTCTTTCCATGCTTTTGAATAAAGTAATTCCTGTTAATTCCATCTCAATAAATGAGGGTGGGCAGGGGAGACAAGGGCAACAGGGTGGTGTGTAGGATTAGCAGTGTACAAGGTGAATGGTGTCAGGATTGGGGTTGTTAACATAGTGTAGCCAATCCTTGCCAAGGTCAAGTTTAATCTAGAGTAAATCAGCATTAAGGAGTGGAGACACCGAAAGATAAGGCTTTCACAGAACAATCAGATTTTCTATTTCAGGATAAAATTAAGCGCACTGGAGCAAGACGTTCAAAAACTTGGTGAATTGTGGAATCCATGACAGGAAATAACATCTGACAGCAATTTAGTGCAACAAAAATTACACCAACAGAGATTGATAGAGGTTTGCAAGAGCTGATGAGATCCGTTTTTAATATTAACAATTGGGTTGGTGTTTATTAAAAGAATTGTCTGACCACGGGATTTAGTTAAAAGCAGGAACAGGAAAATACAGCCAGAACAACAGTTATAGTACAATTTTGTCTTTTAAACTACTGCCACTGCGAGCATCTCTGACGGAAATATTCCCATTAGGAACCTCTAACAATCAAAGAAACCTCGACATTTCATGATTCTCTTCCGACCATTGAAATGACGGGGTCTACACAATGTGCCGGAGCAGGCGCCTGTGGATTCCGGCGTTGGCAATGGGACGGAGAGCACGGTGGGGCCAGGCGCCAACCCCATTCCTGACACTGCTGACATTCGCCCAGACTGATCGGCCACCCGGCCCTGGGTCGGGGAGGGACACCCAGCCACCCACCCACCCACCCGGCCTTGGGTCGGGGAGGGACACCCAGCCACCCACCCACCCACCCGGCCTTGGGTCGGTCCTGAGTCGGGGAGGGACACCCAGTCACCCGCCCGGCCCTGGGTCGGTCCTGAGTCGGGGAGGGACACCCAGCCACCCGGTCCTGGATCGGGGAGGGACACCCAATCACCCACCCGGCCCTGGGTTGGTCCTGAGTCGGGGAGGGACACCCAGTCACCCGGTCCTGGATCGGGGAGGGACACCCAATCACCCACCCGGCCCTGGGTTGGTCCTGAGTCGGGGAGGGACACCCAGCCACCCGGTCCTGGATCGGGGAGGGACACCCAGTCACCCGCCCGGCGGGGACCGAGCCCCGGGCCCGCACCCGGGCTGGAGGACCCGTCGCCGCCGCAGCACGCTCCCCTCCCCTTCCCTTCCACTGTGCCAGGCCCCGCCACCCACAGATCACGGCCAGCCGACCAGCTCACCGGTCTGCCCGTCGCTTCCCGTGCCTCGCGATGCAATGACAACTCCTTCCCCGGCAACAGAGGAGGCGCGGCTCGGTCCGGGGCCGCCCATACAGATCCCGTGACACGGTCCCCCCACCCCGCCATGGATATTAACCCAGGACTCACCCGACAACAGCGCCACACAGCGTCCCCCTGCGCCCACAGCGCCTCGTATCATTCTCCGCCGCAGTGCGCCCGTCCGCCAACCGCGACCTCCCACCACTGCGCCGCCTCATGGACTTCCGTCGACCCTGCAGCCTCAGCCCACTCCACCGAGAGCGCCCTCTGCGGCGTGGATTCCACCGGCCGCTGCGCCTCCTCTGAAGAAGGGGTCCGGTAGCGTGGTCCGCTGCCTGCTTACCGGAGACTGTGACCGGCCTCGTCCCTGGCCCCTTCTCCCTTGCGCATGGTGAATTTGGGGAAGAATGGGGCTATGGTCTCATCGAAATCCGCAGTTCGGAAAGAGGCCCTTCAGCCCATGCTCACCAAGCTTCTTTTCCATTTTCGTGCATTTGGATGAGAGCAGATGTAGGCCATTCAGCCCACGGAGGCTGTCCTGCCATTCAATCATGAGCTGATCCATTTTCCCAGACTGCTCCGCTGCCCGGCCTTCTCTCCATAACCCCAGCTAATCCAGAACCTATCACCCAATGCCCTGGCCTCCACAACCACCTGTGGCAACGCTCTGGCTGAATCAATTCCTACACATCTCTATTCTAAATGGATGCTTTTTAATCCTGGAGTTGTGCCCACTTGTCCAAGACTCTCCCTTTATGGGAAATGACCTATCTACAATTACTCTGTCCCTGCCTTTCAACATTGGAAATGTTTCAGTGAGATCCCCATCTTTCTCCTAAATTCCAACGTTTACAGGCCAAGAGCTGTCAAACACACCTCATGTGATAATCCTCTTGTGAGTTTCCTCTGAAACCTCTCTATTGTCAGTGCATCTTTTCTTAAATAAGGAACCTGCCATCAGCCCATAACCTTTCCTAGAACCATAGAACATTACTGCACAGATACAGGCCCCTTCAGCCGAACCATCTATTTTGCCTAATGACCTACACCCACCATACCGCTCCCATCCACGTACCAGTCCAAATTCTTCTTAAATATTAAAATTGACCCCGCTTTCCTGTCCATCTACATGTATGAATGCTTCTTGAACATTGAAAGTATCCAAATCATTGCCACTTCCACTGGCAACTCATAAGAAGGGCCCCCCCTTGAGGAACCTTTGGAATCTTTCCCCTCATTTTAAATCTGTTTGCCCATAAAAACACCCACAACCCCAATGCCCCTACCAGGGAAAAAAAAGAGATGCCGGTATCTATGGCTCCCACCACCTCTTCTTTTTTTTTTAAATTTTTTATTTTTCACACCATAAACCACATTGACCATGATACATACTTTTTCCTTTTCAAATATATTCAGTGCCATTTTCTCCCCCCCCCCTCCCATCCCACCCTCCCTACCTCCCCCACCCCCGTCCATTTAAAGTACAAAATCTAGGATACATTAAACCAGTCAAACAATGTTATCATTCAATAAAAATAAACAAGAAATTCCACTGAGTCAATTCTTTTCATTTCCTTCTCCTTTCGTTAATTTAGGTAGTGAATGTGCCCGGTAGGTTTTCTCTATTGTGTTTCATGTAAGGCTCCCATATTTGTTCAAATATTTCAATATTATTTCTTAAACTATATGTTATTTTTTCTAATGGAATACATTTATTCATTTCTATATACCATTGTTGTATTTTCAAATTATCTTCCAATTTCCAGGTTGACATAATACATTTTTTTGCTACGGCTAGAGCTATCTTAAAAAATCTTTTTTGTGCACCATCCAAATCACTTCCAAATTCTTTGTTTTTTATGTTACTTAGGAGGAAGATCTCTGAATTTTTTGGTATATTGTTTTCTGTAATTTTATTTAATATTTGGTTTTAGATCTTCCCAAAATTTTTCCACTTTCTCACATGTCCAGATTGCATGAATTGTTGTTCCCATTTCTTTTTTACATCGAAAACATCTATCAGATACTGTTGGGTCCCATTTATTTAACTTTTGAGGTGTAATGTATAGCCTGTGTATCCAGTTATATTGTATCATACGTAACCTCGTATTTATTGTATTTCACATCGTTCCAGAACATAACTTCTCCCATGTTTCCTTTTTTATCTTTATATTTAAATCTTGTTCCCATTTTTGTTTAGTTTTACCATTTGTTTCCTCATTCTCCTTTTCTTGCAGTTTAATATACATATTTGTTATAAATCTTTTGATTATCATTGTATCTGTAAACACATATTCAAAGTTACTTCCCTCTGGTAACCTCAGACTGCTTCCTAATTTGTCCTTCAAGTAGGATCTCAATTGGTAATATGCCAGCACTGTATCTTGAGTTATATTGTATTTATCTTTCATTTCTTCAAAGGATAATAATCTATTTCCTGAAAAACAATTTTCTATTCTTTTGATCCCTTTTTTCTCCCATTCTCTAAAGGAAAGGTTATCTATTGAAAAAGGGAGTAACTTATTTTGCATCAATATTACTTTTGGTAATTGGTAATTTGTTTTATTCCTTTCTACATGAACCTTTTTCCAAATATTGAGTAGATGATGTAATACTGGAGAACTCCTACGTTGTACCAATTTTTCATCCCAATTATATAATATGTGTTCAGGTATCTTTTCCCCTATTTTATCTAATTCTAATCTAGTCCAATCTGGCTTTTCCCTTGTTTGATAAAAATCTGATAGGTATCTTAATTGTGCGGATCTATAATAATTTTTAAAGTTTGGCAGTTGTAAGCCTCCTTGTTTATACCATTCTGTTAATTTATCTAGTGCTATCCTTGTTTCCCCCCTTTCCATAAAAATTTCCTTATTATTTTCTTTAACTCCTTGAAGAATTTCTCTGTCAAGTGTATTGGCAATGCCTGAAATAGGTATAATATCCTTGGGAAAATGTTCATTTTAATACAGTTTATCCTTCCTATTAGTGTTAATGGTAAATCTTTCCAATGCTCTAAATCATCCTGTAATTTTTTCATTAGTGGATAATAATTGAGTTTATATAGATGGCCGAGATTTTTATTTATTTGTATACCTAGGTATCTTATTGCTTGCATTTGCCATCTGAATGGTGATTCCTTCTTAAATTTTGAGAAATCCGCATTATTCATTGGCATTGCTTCACTTTTATTTACGTTAATCTTGTAACCCGACACTTCTCCATATTCCTTCAATTTCTTATATAATTCTTTTATTGATAGTTCTGGTTCTGTTAAGTATACTATAACATCATCCGCAAATAAACTGATTTTATATTCCTTGTCTTTTATTTTTATCCCTTTTATATTATTTTCAGTTCTTATCAATTCTGCTAGTGGTTCTATAGCTAACGCGAACAATAAGGGTGATAGTGGGCATCCCTGCCGTGTTGACCTGCTTAAGTTAAATTGCTTTGATATATATCCATTTACTGTCACTTTCGCCAATGGCCCCTTATATAATGCTTTAATCCAATTAATATACTTCTCTGGTAAACTGAATTTTTGCAATACTTTGAATAAATAATTCCTTTCTACTCTGTCAAAGGCCTTCTCTGCGTCTAAAGCAACTGCTACTGTTGGCGCTTTACTCCCTTCTACTGCATGAATTAAGTTAATAAATTTACAAATATTGTCTGTTGTGCGTCTTTTTTTAATAAATCCAGTTTGGTCTAGATTTACCATTTTAGGTACATACTCTGCTAATCTGTTTGCTAATAGTTTAGCTATTATCTTATAATCTGTGTTAAGTAATGATAATAGTCTATATGACGCTGGTGCGAGTGGATCTTTCCCTTGCTTTAGTATTACTGTAATTATTGCTGTTTTACATGAATCTGGTAAGCTTTGTGTTTTATCAATCTGGTTGATTACTTCCAGGAGGGGAGGAATTAATAAATCTTTAAATGTTTTATAGAATTCTATTGGGAATCCATCCTCTCCTGGTGTTTTATTATTTGGTAATTTTTTTATTATCTCTTGTATTTCTACTATTTCAAATGGTTCTGTTAATTTATTTTGTTCCTCTATTTGTAATTTTGGTAGTTCAATTTTAGTTAAAAATTCATCTATTTTCCCTTCTTTCCCTTCGTTTTCAGTTTGATATAATTGTTCATAGAATTCTCTAAAGTTTTCCTTGATCTCCGTTGGATTATATGTGATTTGTTTGTCTTTTTTCCTTGATGCCAATACCATTTTCTTAGCTTGTTCTGTCTTAAGCTGCCATGCTAGAATTTTGTGCGTTTTTTCCCCTAATTCATAATATTTCTGTTTTGTCTTCATTATGTTCTTCTCCACCTTATATGTTTGTAGTGTTTCATATTTTATTTTTTTATCTGCTAATTCTCTTCTTTTAGTTGTATCTTCCTTCATTGCTAATTCTTTTTCTATATTTACTATTTCCCTTTCCAACTGCTCTGTTTCCTGATTATAGTCCTTCTTCATCTTGGTTACATAACTTATTATTTGCCCTCTAATGAACGCTTTCATTGCATCCCATAGTATAAACTTATCTTTCACTGATTCCGTATTTATTTCAAAGTACATCTTAATTTGTCTTTCAATGAATTCTCTAAAATCCTGCCTTTTAAGTAGCATGGAGTTTAATCTCCATCTATACATTCTTGGAGGGATGTCCTCTAACTCTATTGTCAATATCAAGGGTGAATGGTCCGATAATATTCTAGCTTTATATTCTGTTTTTCTTACTCTATCTTGCATACGAGCTGATAACAAAAATAGGTCCATTCTTGAGTATGTTTTATGTCTACCCGAGTAATATGAATATTCCTTTTCATTTGGATGTTGCTTCCTCCATATATCCAAAAGTTGCATTTCTTCCATCGATTTAATTATAAATTTGGTTACTTTGTTCTTTCTGTTAATTTTTTTCCCAGTTTTGTCCATATTTGAATCCAAATTCAGGTTGAAATCCCCTCCTATTAATATGTTCTCTTGGATGTCTGCTATCTTCAAAAAAATATCTTGCGTAAACTTTTGATCTTCCTCGTTAGGTGAATATACATTGAGTAGATTCCAAAACTCCGAATATATCTGGCATTTTATCATTACATATCTCCCTGCTGGATCTATTATTTCCTCTTCTATTTTAATTGGCACATTTTTACTAATCAATATAGCTATTCCTCTTGCTTTTGAATTATATGACGCTGCTGTTACGTGTCCTACCCAATTTCTCTTTAATTTCTTGTGCTCCAATTCAGTTAAATGTGTTTCTTGCACAAATGCTATATCAATTTTTTTCTTTTTTCAGTAAATTTAGCAGTTTCTTCCTTTTAATTTGGTTATGTATTCTGTTAATATTTAAAGTCACATAATTCAGCGTTATCATTTCATACTTTGTTTATCTTCCCTTTCCGTTTCTCCATCATCACCTTTCCTTCTTATCCATTTCTGCTTTCTTGTTTTAAACACTTTATAAGACAACATTTCTAAAACATCAAACATTTTCCTTATTCTCCTATTTAAAACTTCTTTAACCCCATTCTCCCCTCCCCCTCCTGAGTTGCCCTTTATCCCTTGTCGGGCAACCACTTCTCCTCTCTCCATTTGGATTTGCGAATTCACTCGCAAACGTCAACTGATTTTGTAGTGACCGTAACTCCTCCCCACCCAGTCCCCCCCAGAAAAGATTTCAATTTTCATATGAACAAAGGTCACTCTTTTAATTCCCTCCTTATTCCCTCTATTCCCTTTCCCTCCCTTATTAATTCTTGTCTATACTCTATATATTTTCCTCTAAATACGGATACATTCATGTATACACACTATATCTTCTTTGGCTTGGCTTCGCGGACGAAGATTTATGGAGGGGGTAAAAAGTACACACTATATATATACACACATATACCCCTTTACACACATACATATAGTTCATGGTCATTTTTACTCTCATTACATGTCTTCATCTCTCTGCTTGTTTTGTAGTTGTTCTGCAAATTTCCTTGCTTCCTCTGGATCTGAGAATAGTCTGTTTTGTTGCCCTGGAATAACTATTTTAAGTACCGCTGGGTACTTTAACATAAATTTATATCCTTTTTTCCATAAGATCGTTTTTGCTGTATTGAACTCCTTCCTCTTCTTCAGGAGTTCAAAACTTATGTCTGGATAGAAAAAAAAATTTTGACCTTTATATTCCAGTGGCTTTTTGTCTTCTCTTACTTTCTTCATTGCTTTCTCCAATATATTTTCTCTTGTTGTATATCTTAAGAATTTTACTAAAATGGATCTTGATTTTTGCTGCGGTTGTAGTTTCGGGGCTAAAGTTCTATGTGCCCTCTCTATTTCCATTTCTTCCTGTAATTCTGGTCTTCCTAGGACCCTGGGGATCCAATCTTTTATAAATTCTCTCATATTCGGGGGGCGTGGCAAGATGGCGTAGGGAGCGGATGTGCATTCCCGGTCTCCCCCAGGCAGTTATATAAATACCCGTTTTAAGAATATTTCTTTTCTGTTAAAAGTCTTTGTTTTGTTTATCAATTGTTTTTAGTTTAAAATGGCAACAAAGATTAAGGAAAATAGAGTTCAAATACAGAACAAAACTACACTCTCCGATTTTGGAAGAAACTCGGCCTACTTGCCCAGACAGAACCACGGAGTCAAGGCTGGAATTTTCTTAAGAACGGAGCTCATTAATTGGACTGTCGGATAAGCTGGCCTTGGACACCCCTCTGAAAGATGTTTAAAATGGCAACAAAGATTAAGGAAAATAGAGTTCAAATACAGAACAAAACTACACTCTCCGACTTTGGAAGAAACTCGGCCTACTTGCCCAGACAGAACCACGGAGTCAAGGCTGGAATTTTCTTAAGAACGGAGCTCATTAATTGGACTGTCGGATAAGCTGGCCTTGGACACCCCTCTGAAAGATGGTGATGAATATTGATTTGAAATGTTTTATGAAGATAAATTGCAGTAATTGGCATTGGTTGCCCGTGAGTTTTAAAAATCCAGATAACATTAAAGTTTATTAGTGATTTTTTTTGGATGGAATATCGGAAGGATGAATTTATTATCTATAAATACAGAACAAAATTACATTCTTTGACTTTGGAAGAAATTTGACCTATTTGCCCAGACAGAGCCAGAGTTGGTGCTGGAATTTTCTCAAGAACAGAACTTATTAAAGTTGATTTCGGACTCCTTTTTGAAAGATGGCGACGAATGTTGATTTGAAATATTTGAAATATTTTCTGAAGATAAACATATATATGGAACTCCTTGACCTGCAATAAGGTTTATCAGTGATTTTTTTTTGGATGGAATATTGGAAGAGTGAATTTATTATCTGTGAGTATGCATACATTGCAAACAGATTTTAATAGTTTTGAAAAGGTTTTTTTTAAACTAAACAACAAGATCAGTTTAATATTGAGAAAATTGGAAAAAATGGAAACTTTATTATTAAATTTGGAAATTCAGTAGAAAGAAACTATGAACAAGATTGATGATTTATAAAATTAAAGTCGAAGGAGCAATTTCCAAGAAGAGTTAAAAAAATTTCTTGAAAATAAACAATAATTTCAACTTAACATTGAGAAGATTGACAAAGTGGAAAATTTGGTATTAAATTGGGAAACACAGAAGAAAGAACTTATGAATAACATTGATGCTTTAGAAGATCAAGACCGAAGGAATTATGTTCAAGAAAATTTTAAAAGATTTGAAAAAAAAACTTTTTTTGAAAGTAAGCTACAAATTCAACTTGAGACTGAGAAGAATGGAAGATTCAGTGTTGAACTGGGATGTTCAGAGGTGTTTTAATTCAGTGGATAAAATTCAGGAAGACTTGAAAAAAAAATTTAAAAAAAAACTTTTATTGATTGTAAACAATGGTTAACTCAGTGTTGGGAGGGTGGAAAGGGTGCAAAATTTAATATCAAGTTTGGATTTTCAAAAAAAAAGAGTTTATGAATAAGATTGGTTAAATTGATGGACCGGGGTTTTATGGATATAAGAAATGATGATTTTTCGGTTTATACGTGTATTTTGTCTGCCTGGGGGGGGAGGGGGTGGTACTTCTGCTCCCGAAAGTCATATGCCACTTGTGGTTTATACCACACCCATTTGGGTTTTTGGGAATTAACACCAAAAGGTGGTTTCCTAAGGGGTTAGGGGAGGTGGGAGGGGGTGAAAATTTGAAAATTATTTAGTATCTATTATGTAATATTATACTAAGTCAATTTGAAATGAATGTATGGAGATACTATCAATAAATTTCAAAAAAAAATTCTCTCATATTCTTGCCTTCTTCATCTTCCTTAAGGCCCACTATCTTTATATTATTTCTTCTATTATAGTTTTCTATTATAACTATCTTCTGAGCTAACAGCTCATGTGCCTCTTTAACTTTTTTATTAGATTCTTCTATTTAATATATCCTAGATTTTATACCTTAAATGGACAGAAGGGGGGAGGTAGGGAGGGTGGGATGGGAGGAGGGAGGGGGGGGGAGAAAATGGCACTGTATATGTGTGAAAAGGAAAAAGTGTGTATCATGGTTAATGTGATTTATGGTGTGAAAAATAAAAAAATTTTAAAAATTAAAAAAAAACATGGTTATCCAACTGCACGAAAACCAACAAGGTCGGGTCAGATACAGCAATGAGCTCTCTGAACCCTTCTCCATTAACAATGGCGTGAAGCAAGGCTGTGTTCACGCACCAACCCTCTTTTCAATCTTCTTCAGCATGATGCTGAACCAAGCCATGAAAGACCTCAACAATGAAGACGCTGTTTACATCCGGTACCGCACGGATGGCAGTCTCTTCAATCTGAGGCGCCTGCAAGCTCACACCAAGACACGAGAGAAACTTGTCCGTGAACTACTCTTTGCAGACGATGCCGCTTTAGTTGCCCATTCAGAGCCAGCTCTTCAGCGCTTGACGTCCTGTTTTGCGGAAACTGCCAAAATGTTTGGCCTGGAAGTCAGCCTGAAGAAAACTGAGGTCCTCCATCAGCCAGCTCCCCACCATGACTACCAGCCCCCCCCCCACATCTCCATCGGGCACACAAAACTCAAAACGGTCAACCAGTTTACCTATCTTGGCTGCACCATTTCATCAGATGCAAGGATCGACAATGAGATAGACAACAGACTCGCCAAGGCAAATAGTGCCTTTGGAAGACTACACAAAAGAGTCTGGAAAAACAACCAACTGAAAAACCTCACAAAGATAAGCGTATACAGAGCCGTTGTCATACCCACACTCCTGTTCGGCTCCGAATCATGGGTCCTCTACCGGCATCACCTACGGCTCCTAGAACGCTTCCACCAGCATTGTCTCCGCTCCATCCTCAACATTCATTGGAGCGCCTTCATCCCTAATGTCGATGTACTCGAGATGGCAGAGGTCGACAGCATCGAGTCCACGCTGCTGAAGATCCAGCTGCGCTGGGTGGGTCACGTCTCCAGAATGGAGGACCATCGCCTTCCCAAGATCGTGTTATATGGCGAGCTCTCCACTGGCCACAGTGACAGAGGTGCACCAAAGAAGAGGTACAAGGACTGCCTAAAGAAATCTCTTGGTGCCTGCCACATTGACCACCGCCAGTGGGCTGATATCGCCTCAAACCGTGCATCTTGGCGCCTCACAGTTCGGCGGACAGCAACCTCCTTTGAAGAAGACCGCAGAGCCCACCTCACTGACAAAAGACAAAGGAGGAAAAACCCAACACCCAACCCCAACCAACCAATTTTCCCCTGCAACCGCTGCAACCATGTCTGCCTCTCCCGCATCGGACTTGTCAGCCACAAACGAGCCTGCAGCTGACGTGGATATTTACCCCCTCCATAAATCTTCATCCACGAAGCCAAGCCAAAGATATGTTCTTGGTGGGATGTCTTCCAGTTCTATTGGTTATAACAGGGGTGAGTGAGTGATTAGATAAGAATCTAGCTTTATATTCTGTTTTCCTAACTCTTCCTTGGATATGGGCTGACAACAGGAACAAGTCAATCCTTGAGTATGTTTTATGTCTACTCGAATAATATGAGTATTCCTTCTCCTTTGGGTGTTTCCTCCTCCATATATCCAAAAGTTGCATTTCCTGCATTGATTTAACCATAAATTTGACTACTTGGTTCTTTTTGCTAGTCTTTTGTCCAGTTTTATCCACCTTTGAGTCCAAATTGAGGTTAAAATCCCCTCCTATCAATTTAATCTCCTCCATATCTACAATCTTCAAAAAAAATCTTGCATAAACTTTTGATCCTCTTCATTAGGTGCATATATATTGACCAAATTCCAGAATTCTGAATATATCTGACACTTTATCATTACATACCTCCCTGCTGGATCTATTATTTCCTCCTCTATTTTGATGGTACATTTTTGTTGATTAATATAGCTACACCTCTGGCTTTTGAATTATATGATGCTGCCGTTACGTGCCCTACCCAGTCTCTCTTTAATTTATTATGTTCTACTTCAGTTAGATGCATTTCCTGAACGAATGCTATATCTATTTTTTCTTATTTCAGTAAATTTAATAGCCTCTTCCTTTTGATTTGGTTATGTATTCCCTTAATATTTAAAATCATATAGTTCAACATGGCCATCTCATACTCTGTTTACACCTCATTTCCGCTTCCTCACCACCACCTTTCCCCTTTTCCCCATTTTCATCTCTGAGTTTTCCCTTTTTGAACTCAATGTATGACAACACTTCTAAAACATAAAAATACTTTAACAACTCCTATATCTAAAATTCCCTTAACCCCAATTGCACCCCCCCCCCTCTCTGAGTCGCCCCTTGTCCCTTGCCGGGCAACCACAACTCCTCTCTCCATTCGGATTGTGAACCTGCTTTCAAGCATCAACTGATTTCACAGAGACAGTTATTCTCCCCCCCAACCCCCTCCAGAAAAAAAGAAATAAAGTGAAGAAAACGCAAAGCTCAAGAAACACAAAACACAACAAATAAAAGATAAAGGTGTGGAGAAAAGAAAGAAAATGGCACCTAAGAATGAAAAACCAAAAACAATGGAAAAAAAAGAAGGAAAGACGCCGGAAGAGAAAGGAGAAGGCCTTACCTGCATGAAGAAGCAGGGACCCGCCATGGACAGAGGAGCCCGCTCCCCGAGGTTAGTGGAGACCCCACAGGATCATGACCCCCGACTGCAGGACTACAAAAATGGCTCGCTGAGCCAAACAGAAGTGCGCAATGCGCACACCAAGGAAAATGAAAACACCGACGGGAGGAGGGCCCAGCTGTGGAGTGAACTTACACAGCGCAACCAGCTGGAAGAAGAGGAAAGCAACGGGAAACTCTGTCAAAGGCCTTCTCTGCGTCTAAAGCAACTGCTACTGTAGGTGATAAAAAAGTAAAACAGCAACAGGAAGCCCAACAGATAACTAGCCCAGAAGAAGAGGACCAACAAGAAGAAGGTATGCCAAAAAACACCCAACAAACTGAGACAAGCAGCTCAGCAAGAAAATCAGAAGAGACACAGATACAAGGAAGAGAAGTAGAAGACACAAACCCAAGAGCAGACACTGAAGAAGAAGAAGAAGAAGAAGAAGACCAAGCTCTGCACAGAGGAATAGAAGGTAAAATAGATGGACAGTATATAGATTTTTAAAAATTTCAAGAACAAATGAGAGCATTAAAAGAATGGTTGACGTTAGAATTTAGTGAAATGAAAAGTACAGAAGAAAAAGTGAGTAGAATAGAGCTGGTCATAGCAGATGTAGGGAAAAGATTAGAAAATGTGGAAGAATAAGAAATGGCTGTAGAAATGGAAGTGAATGACTTAAGAAGAAAATTGGAAGAAAGTGACAAAAAAGTTAAAGAGTCACAGGAGTTGTTAGCTCAGAAGATGGATATAATGGAAAACTATAGTAGGTGAAACAACATAAAGATAGTGGGCCTAAAGGAAGATGAAGAAGGCACAAATATGAAAGAATTTATAAAAGAATGGATCCCAAAGGTCCTGGGAATGCCAGAAATACAGGAAGGAATGGAAATAGAAAGGGCACACAGAACACTAGCCCCGAAACCACAGTCACAACAAAAACCAAGATCCGTTTTAGTAAAATTTCTGAGATACACGACAAGAGAAAATATACTGGAGAGGGCAAGGAATAAAATTAGAGAAGACATAAAACCATTGGAGTACAAGGGTCAAAAAAAATTTTTTTACCCAGACATAAGTTTTGAACTCCTAAAGAAGAGGAAGGAGTTTAACACAGCAAAATCGATCCTATGGAAAAAAAGGCTATAAATTTATGTTAGGATATTCAGCTGTGCTTCAAATAGTTATCTCGGGGGAACAAAACAGACTGTTCTCGGATCCGGAGAAAGCACGAGAATTTGCAGAATGCCTGCAGGACAGAAAGAGAGATGAAGAGATGTAACAAGAATGAAGAACGATGACAAACTACATATAAAGATGTAAAAATTATGTATAAGTAAGAACTAAAGAAGGGAAAGAAAAGGGAAGTAAGGGAGAAGGGGGGAAAAAAGAGGAGGGGAAAAAATACTAATATACATTTGATTCAGTATGTAATCATCATGTATTATGTATGTTTATATGTTAAACTCAGTATAAATATTTTTAAAAGGGTTGGACTTGAGCAGTCAGATGATAATAAACTTGATTTAACTTGAACATCGTCAAAGGGATGTGCCAAAGAGATCAAAGTATCAGAATTCCAGTGCTTGGCAGACGTATGGGGGAGGGGGGTGTGGGTAGTGAAGGGGGGGGTTCATGTTTCCCCAGAGGATAGTGGGGGATCTGGACCACTGCCTGAAGGGGAAAGAAAGAGAGAGAGAGAACAAACCTCTGCCCAGTCTGGGATACCCCTTGAAGAGCTGTGACCTGCCACTGACAGGCCCAGTACTGGAAAGTGGGATGACACTGGATAGCTCTTTACATTTCGATTGAGAATCTGCAGAGGGTTACGTACTGGATGCAGTGCTCCCCATGTGTTCCCCTCTACATCAGATAGTCTGCATGCAGACTGGGAGATCATTTCGTTGAATACCTTCCTTCTTGTCAGCTGCAACAGCAAGGACCTCCCAGGGGAAAACAACTTCAATTCCACACCCATTCCCTCACAAACATCCCTGACCATGGCCTCTTGCACCTGCCAAACTGGAGGCACCCACAAAACGGAGGAACAAAATCATATATTCCTTCTGGGCACTCTGCCACTAGAAGGTGTTAACATCAACTTACTTCTCCAATTTCCATTAACTGCCCTCCCTCAAATATCTCTCTCTCTCTCTCTCTCTCTCTCTCTCCCTCTGTCTCTTTTCCTCCAGCTCCCCATACCCTTTCCTTCCTTCTCCCATTGGAGAGCGACCCATTCCCTCATCCTTCCTTTTCTTCCACCCTCCTACCTGTATCCACCAATGACCTCTTACCTGTGAGTCTGTGCTCCTCCCCCTGTGCTTCCCTCCATCCTCTCCTCCTCATGCCACCTTTTTATTGGGGAGCCTGTCTATTTCTGCTTACACTGTACCCTGAGGATGGGTCGGGACCAAATCGTTAGTTACCCTCGACTTTCTGGGAATGCTGTGAGATCTGAGTTTATCCTGCACGCCTGTGTAATGAATTTGACTGCAGCATCTATAGACATTCTTGTTTAGATCTTTTATGAACAGCATAAAAAAAGCAGGCAAAACCTCCTCCTTCTCCTCCTGCACCAGAATTTTTCTTTGAACGAAAAAGGGAGGGAAAGTCAACAGCCTTCAAAGCAGAATTTGTTTTGGCTGCGGCTGTAAACACAGAGGGTGCTGTATCAGTGCCAAGGGTGTACAGTGAGCCAGCCCCCAGTCCGAAGGAGATGAAAGGGAAAAAATGTGAAAGCAAATTTCTGAAAAAGTCTCCAAACAATCGAGCTGTGAAAAGGGAACACATCATTGATTCACATTGTGGGCTAGGAGGCAGTGGAGAGTTAAAGGGCAACATGGGGGAGGGATTCCAGAAATTTGTACAAGCTGGCCTTGATTGGGGTGATTCCAGGGTGGGGAGGTGGGATAAGTTGAGATTTGGACAGGGCTCGGAAGTATGTACTGAGCTGTCATGTGGGAACCGGAGGCTTCAAGGAAGGAATCAATCAGATCGAGTCTACAGGTCCCAATGTGGCATAGAGCCTGCAAAGATGCAGTGGGGTGTCACGTTTAGTGTAGGGGGTAGCACAGTGTTCTCACAGTGTCAGTGACTCAGGTTAGTGTAGGGGGTAGCACAGTGTTCTCACAGTGTCAGTGACTCAGGTTAGTGTCGGGGTACGTACAATGTATTGCGTCCAGTTCTGGTCTCCAAACTTGAGGAAGGACATACTAGCTATAGAGGGTGTGCAACGCAGATTTACAAGGTTAGTTCCCCGGGATGGCAGGGTTGTCATATGCAGCAAGGCTAGAAAAACTGGACTTGTATCCTTTGGAGTTTAGAAGGATGAGGGGGGACAAGATTGATGTATATAAAATCATCAGGGGGATAGACAAGGTGAAGTCTGATTACTTGTTCCCAATGATGGGGGAGACGAGGACTAGAGGGCATAGTTTAAGAATACAGGGTAGGCCCTTTAGGACGGAGATGAGAAAGCATTTTTTTACCCAGAGAAGTGTGAATCTGTGGAATGCTCTGCCACAGAGGGTGGTAGAGGCGGATTCGCTGACTATGTTCAAAAGAGAGTAAGATAAGACTCTTGTGGGTAACGGAGTTAAGGGTTATGGGGATAAGGCTGGAAAGGGGTACTGATGGTAATGATCAGCCATGATCTAAAATGGCGGTGCTGGCCCGACGGGCCAAATGGCCTACTCCAGCTCCTATTGTCTATTGTCTATTGTCACAGTGTCAGTGACTCAGGTTAGTGTCAGGGTATGTACAATGTTCTCACAGTGTCAGTGACTCGGGTTAGTACAGGGGTTAGTACAATGTTCTCTGTCAGAGACTCGGGTTAGTGTAGGGGTGTGATAGTACAGAATATTATCACCAAGTATATATTTGTATATTTTTACATATAGTCCACGCCTCTCTTTGGATTGGCTTCACGGACAAAGATTTATGGAGGGGGTAAAAGTCCACGTCAGCTGCAGGCTCGTTTGTGGCTGACAAGTCCGATGCGGGACAGGCAGACACGGTTGCAACGGCTGCAGGGGAAAATTGGTGGGTTGGGGTTGGGTGTTGGGTTTTTCCTCCTTTGCCTTTTGTCAGTGAGGTGGGCTCTGCGGTCTTCTTCAAAGGAGGTTGCTGCCCGCCAAACTGTGAGGCGCCAAGATGCACGGTTTGAGGCGATATCAGCCCACTGGCGGTGGTCAATGTGGCAGGCACCAAGAGATTTCTTTAGGCAGTCCTTGTACCTTTTCTTTGGTGCACCTCTGTCACGGTGGCCAATGGAGAGCTCGCCATATAACACGATCTTGGGAAGGCGATGGTCCTCCATTCTGGAGACGTGAACCACCCAGCGCAGCTGGATCTTCATCAGCGTGGACTCGATGCTGTCGACCTCTGCCATCTTGAGTACTTCGACGTTAGGGATGAAAGCGCTCCAATGGATGTTGAGGATGGAGCGGAGACAACGGTGGTGGAAGCGTTCTAGGAGCCGTAGGTGATGCCGGTAGAGGACCCATGATTCGGAGCCGAACAGGAGTGTGGGTATGACAACGGCTCTGTATACGCTTATCTTTGTGAGGTTTTTCAGTTGGTTGTTTTTCCAGACTCTTTTGTGTAGTCTTCCAAAGGCGCTATTTGCCTTGGCAAGTCTGTTGTCTATCTCATTGTCGATCCTTGCATCTGATGAAATGGTGCAGCCGAGATAGGTATCTCGGCTGCACCATTTCATCAGTCCACGCCTACTGGCAGGTCATAAAGGGGTGCTCCTAACCAGACCCAGGTCAATCTGGACTGGTCAACCTCGATGTAATACGCCCCAGTCTTTTGCTAATAAAAGGCTTGGTTTGAATCAACAAGTCTTTGAGTCATTCGATGCGCTTCAATTTAATCAGCAAAAATTTCAAGAGATGGAGCGAATGCTGCGACCAGAACGGCTCAGCATCAACCCGCAGTCAGCTACTGCCCATAGTGACTTTAGGCACTGGGTGAGGTGCTTCAAGGCATACCTGGAGCGATCAGACCCCACCATGGATGAAGATACAGATAAACTATTAATCCTGATTTCTATGGTGTCCACGAGGGTCTACGAGAACATCCAGGATGCGATCTCCTACATGGCTGCCATGAATGTGCTGAGGGGACTCTATGAGCGGCCTGTGAATAAGGTCTATGCCAAGCACAGGCTGGCGACCAGGATGTAACAGCCTGTTGAGTCTTGCAGAGCCTACCTCCAGGCACAGAGGTTACTGGGTAGAGCTTGTGCGTGCACGGACAAAACTGCGGCCAGGATCACTGACAACCTCATCCGAGATTCTTATATGGCAGGGGTCCATTCTAATGAAGTGAGGCAACAATTGCTGGAGCATGGGGGAGACAGCCTGGTGGAGACTGTTCAAATCACTGAAACATGGAGGCTGCAGC
Source organism: Narcine bancroftii (assembly GCF_036971445.1). Taxonomy (NCBI): domain Eukaryota; kingdom Metazoa; phylum Chordata; class Chondrichthyes; order Torpediniformes; family Narcinidae; genus Narcine; species Narcine bancroftii. Next base: position 251,888,048 of record NC_091469.1, on the reverse strand, counting down.
CCTAAGCATGGACACCTATACACAGGGCTGGGCCCCACGATACGATGTAGGTAGAATGCCTGCATTTAACCCAGCATCCTCACGCCCCGTTGATGGCCTCGCCACTGCACTACCCAACTCAGCCCGGAAGTGCTACTTCTGTGGGAGGGAGAAGCACAGTCGATCCCTGTGCCCTGCAAGGAAGGCCCGATGCC